>NC_040045.1:34365584-34571782 GCF_003713205.1 Coffea eugenioides | reverse complement strand
GATCATTCCCTATACAATCACAATGAATTTGCTGCTTCAATTGCAATTAGCCTCGGACCTGCACTTGGGAATTGTCAAAACCAATTCCATCGCCCAAAATATGGCCCATTGAACTTTATATCTCCCAAGGCTGCGTGAAACTGGTCATCCAGTTTATAGAAAGTTGCTCAATCAATCATGAATTGCTCTACTTTCCCAAAATCACGTAATTGCTTATGACATTCGGCAATATGTTGAAGCAAAAGATGGAAACATCCGATTGGGTATCACTGCTTCTGTTGCACTTGGAAATTTTCCTACGACCGGCACCGCTTAGACGTCTACAACAATTAGACATGGCCACCAAATCATTCGGTGGAAACTTCCCATTCAATAATTATCATGGAGCTTACACCTTAGACAACCGAAACAAGGTGCAAAGATTAGGAACCGCATCAAACATTGACACTTAATGCCGGATATAGCAAGCTCCCCAAATTGAATCGGGAACTTCTCAATTCTCCTCACAATAGTTGTTTAAAGTTAATAGCTTCCAAATTCAGGTCCAGGACGCTGCTATAGTCGGCCTCCGCAACTGAACCAAGTTGATTTGGACATAGCACCATAATGCCTGTGGCTTCATTTTTTTTTTTTAAGAAGTCATGAGACCACTTTCCATTTGATTCGCGGTTGATTCCATCGAAATTAGAAACATACTACTTTCAATCATTTCCATTCTTTTATCATGATGCATCGATTCGGCAGGTACCAAATTGAGCACTTGCAATGAATTAGCAATTGCCAAAACCAATTGTTGGACGACGTAGAAGGTAGGTGACTTCTTTTCTTCTGGCTTTTACTTATTTCTAAGACCATGTACCAATCAAAATAAGTCCACCGCCTAGAATGAACATCCAATCAAGCACCATGGAAGCACACCGACAACTGCTAAAATCAACTTGTAGACAACTGGAAACTATCAACTAAATGACTTTTGGAAACCAATGTCGTAATACTCAATTCCTGCAACTTCCGAGTGGGCTTTGATTTCCTTTTTTTTTTTATTGCACGGTTTGAGCTCTATAAAAGAAACCAATAAGATCCCTTACGGCTTCAAGCGCAGCTAAGCAAACCGCAGCATTGTGGGGAGAGAGCAAGCCAGAAAAATTCTTTACATCACCGAGGTAACCGTCGAGTCTTCTTTGAGTCTTGATGTCAAGTTTTTTTTTAATTAACACTCGCGTGATGCTTGCTAAATGGGCTATGTTTTTCACCACATGGTATCAATGGATCTAAGATTTTCGTTTTATCTCAATGGACATATTGCATATCACTGCTGCAAATTTGATTCTTGCGCACCTTTTACTGCTGAACTCCTTGAATTCCAAGAAGAGAAGGAACAAATCAAACATACGCAGGTAACAACTCGATTTCAATCCTCCTGACAACTTGGTGTTAAATGCCCGTGATTCCGAGAAGAGATTCTTAAGTTACTTGCATGTTACATGACTTTGTCAAATTCCTTTGGTGATCACTGTTGGACAAGGCCTTACTCATCATAGGATTGTATGAAAGCTCTTGTTTTTATTGTGATTCAAGTCTTTCCCGAACCTTGAATATCCTCGAAATTTGCACGGTATGATCTTGCATTCTAGTTGTTTATCGAATCAGGCCAATGAATCACTTTACAATGGCATAGCCACCTGTATCCATAATTTCTGGAGGTCCAAAGTTTTTTTTTTTCTTCTTTAGGCGATAAACCTTGCTGGACCCGTCAATTTGCACATAATAAAACCCACCTTGCTGCATATTCACATTGTTTTCACCAATACCATAAGGTAAGGCCGCTTGCCAGATGGTTACTTCATGCCATTATTTGGTTAATAAGTGTCTCAATCCCGAGACTGCTCAAGCTTTCTACGTCGTTGTACATGCAAAACATCTTTCCCTTTTTTTTTTATTGTTGCACACCATAGCCCTCTCGATCCACGCAAACTCCACAGTGTTTCTTATTTAAATTGCAATTGAAGTTATTTCCATGTAATTTCCCACTGATGCTAATTGGTTAGGGCAACACACATGCCACATGCCGTGTCTTTCTCTTGAATGTCCCTTCTTAGGAAGCAAGGCAAAATTTTGCTCTTGATGGATTTTTTTTTGTTTTTTTTTTTCAAGTTGCAGCTGACATTGACACTTCTTACTGGAGCAAATTGACGTCCCAATTGTGTCCACAATTTTAGGACCGTAGCTCTTGGACTTCAAAACGCTAAGGTAATTCACATACTTTATGGCATTTATTTCTTGTCAATGCCATTTTTTCCCTTTTTTTTTTCCACGAAGGGAGGATCCCTCGTTACAACATACACGGTGGACACTCAATTTGAAGAAGGTGCAACCGCCAATTCCCACGAGAGCCATATTATGGCTTGAAGAGTACATGAAGAAGGTGCAACCAAGAAATTTGAAGATGGCGCAACCGCAAACTCCCACGAGAGCCATGTTATGGCTTGAGGAGTACATGAAGAAGGTGAAACCAAGAAATTTGAAGATGGCGCAACCGCAAACTCCCACGAGAGCCATATTATGGCTTGAGGAGTACATGAAGAAGGTGCAACCAAGAAATTTGAAGAAGGTGCAACCGCAACCGCAAACTCCCACGAGAGCCTATTATGGCTTGAGGAGTACATGAAGGAGATGGCGCAGCCAAAATTTGAAGAAGGTGCAACCGCAAACTCCCACGAAAGCCTATTATGGCTTGAGGAGTACATGAAGGAGACATGATTACCCACTTCAATAAAAACTCACTTAAAATTCAAGAAGCCTTTTACTGTTTTCGACCATGTCATTTTAACCAAACTTTCCTTTTTTCCTTGCTTTTGTTGCAGGTTAGTCTTGATACAATGGTGGTATTCAAGGAAGTCATATCTTCAAACGAGAAGTATCTCCTTATCGCTGACAATGATGGTGACTCTGGTGACAAAGGAACGAAATTATTGGTGCATCCCCCCATACAAGGAACTTACTCTGGTAAGTGGCCTTCTCACCAGTACCCAGAATTGAAGGACTGGTCACTTGAACTTTCTCAGGATGACGGCACGAAAGTCCACTCCTTGAGATCCCTTATTCACAGTAAGGAGCCAAGGACAACTCCCTTTCAGACCCTTGGCAGGCGGATCATAGACGGAGATGCACACTGGGGTCCTTCCTTGAGACTCAATGGTGCATTTGGTTACATCGAGAATTACTGGGAGTGGTTGGAGGATATCCTCGGCAGAAGCAAACAAGTGCTCCGTGAAAATTACTTGTTTGACGCCTTATATGCTTCACTTTTCACATATGACAGGAATCCCCATGTACTTAGGGCATTCTGCGAGGCGTGGTGTTCGACTTACAAAACGAAGTTCGAAAGATTGAGAATTCCCCGCCCCTACTTGCTGAGGAGAGTCAAACTTTGGATAAGATGCAAGCATTACTTGAAAACAACCGAAAGGAGCTGTCGTCATTTGAATTCTAGAAATAGTTGCCATCTTTTATTTTGTTTCAAATTTCATCTCTTGTTAATTACTCAAAGCGTGCAGCTATGAGTACAAGCACTTCATAATGAAACTTTTTTTTTTCTTTTCATCACATTCTTGCAGACATCCTCGTCTTTACTTGCTTTTTCGATAGTAGTATGAACAATTCTATCTTTGCATAATTTTGATCACACTTGAAAAGATAATTATCCAAATAATTTGGTAATCTGAATAATACACTTTCAAGTATATGTCACAAAATAATTTGAATTGTCTTCTTCTTTTCTTTTTTTTTATCCAAAGAATCATTCAGAAAAAGACTTTAGTTTTATAGGGTTGTAACTGAACTTAGAAGTTGCCCTCTAAGCTGCCTACGTATCCCAAAAGGGAATCAAGTCACACGTAGTTCCTACTATTCACAGTTTAAACTCTTGCGGGTCAGGAGTATCCTTTTGTTTACCACCTTAGATTTGGTGGAGTGTTTCAGCAGTTTAACCACGTGCTACACTATTGGTGGTTGTTATCCACAGTTTTAGCTCATGCAGGTCTGGAGCAACAGGCAGTTTAAACTCGTGCGTCATGGAGTATCCTTTTGTTTACCACCTTAGATTTAGTGGAGTGTTTCAGCAGTTTAACCACGTGCTACACTATTGGTGGTTGTTATCCACAGTTTTAGCTCATGCGGGTCTGGAGCAACAGGAAGTTTAAACTCGTGCGTCATGGAGTACTTCATTTTTTTTTATGGCATGTATAGCTTCACGAATTTTCCATTTATAGGACCAACTTTCACGCCATCTTTGTCCACCAATTTGTACGCACCATTCGTGTAGACTTCTCGAACAATGTACGGCCCATCCCATTTAGAGACGAATTTGTCTTTAGTGCGATGAGTCATAACTATTGGCCTTCGAACGGCAAGTACCATGTCCCCGACTTGAAAGGAGCGACGTCGAACTTTCTTATTAAAAGCTCTAGAGAGACGGGCTTGATAGCACTCCAGATTTTGTTGGGCCTCCAATCTCTTTTCATCCAAAGCTTCCAATTCTTCAAGGCGCAGGCGAACATTTTCTTCCTCCGTGAGCCCTTCTTGGATAGCAATTCTCAAAGAAGGAATTTGTTGCTCAAGGGGCAGAACAGCTTCTACACCATAGACCAAGGCATATGGCGTGGCTTGCGTCGGAGTTCGGTACGTGGTGCGATAGGCCCAAAGAGTTTCGCCTATCCTTTCGTGCCAATCCTTCTTTGACTTTGCCACTACTTTCTTCAACAGGTTACATAAAGTTTTGTTGAATGCCTCTGCGAGACCATTGGCGGGGGCATTATACATGGAGGACTTGCGTTGCTTGAAATTAAACTTCTCACATAACTTATCCATCAAGCTGTTGGAGAAGGATTTTCCATTATCTGTGATGATGTACCGGGGAACTCCATAACGGTAAATAATATTCACACGAATAAAATTCACCACATCTTCCTTTCTAACTTGCTTGAGCGGTATGGCTTCAGCCCACTTAGAAAAGTAGTCGGTCGCAGCCAATATATATAAGTGTTGACCGGACGACTTTGGTAATGGCCCCACAACATCAAGGCCCCAAGCATCAAAAGGCCAAGAAGCAACGGTCGGGTGCAACGGCTCAGGTGGTTGATGAATGTAATTTGCATGAAACTGGCAAGCTTGACATCTTTGAGCATATTCTATGCAATCTTTGACCATAGTAGGCCAATAGTAGCCCATCCTTTTGATCCGAAAATGCAATTTGGGACCGGATTGGTGAGCTCCGCATATTCCAGAATGTGCCTCGTGCATCGCCTGATATGCCTCGTCTTCGCTCAGACAGCGTAACAGTACACCTTCAAATGATCTTCGGTACAGCGTGTCCTTGTACAAGATGAAACGAGGGGCACGACGACGGATGTCAGTTCTCCTACGCTGTTCCTCAGGTAATTTTTGAAACTTGAGATAATCAACGAGGGGTTGTCTCCAATCTTCTCTGTCAATTTCATAGGTTGAAACCACATGAGCGTCGTCTCCTTCAATATCTTCATCATCAATTAGTGAAGGAACTACCCACTTTTGGCATACACGAACTTGTATCTCATGATACGGCATGGCAAGTGAAGAGGCTAGCACAGCTAATGCATCAGCTTGCTTATTTTCCCTTCTAGGAACATGCTTAATACTTGCACCTCCAAGCCGCCTCATTAGTTGCGTTGCATATTTGTGATACGGAATTAACTCGGACTTTTTGACTTCATAACTTCCCAAGAGTTGGTTAACCACTAATTGAGAGTCACCATAGATTTGAATGTCCAACTGTTCCATATCAACAGCTATTTCAAGTCCGAGTATGAGAGCTTGGTACTCAGCGACATTGTTTGAACAATGTTGACTTAGAGTAAAGGAATATAGCAATATCCCTCCATCAGGAGTCACGAATACAATCCCTGCTCCAGCTCCATGACGATGAGCCGCACCATCAAAATACATCTTCCATGGTGGACGAATCTCAATAAGGAGTACATCCTCATCTGGTAGGTCATCACTTAGTTCCCATTCAGCAGGTATAGGGTGATCAGCAAGAAAATCTGCCAGAACTTGTCCCTTCACAGCTTTTTGAGGCACATAAATAATTTCAAACTGTTGTAGTTGAAGATACCATCTAGCTAGACGGTCGGACAACACTGGTCTACTCATCACATATTTTATGGGATTCGCCCTGGAAATGAGCCTCACACTATGCGCTTGAAAGTAGTGCTTTAACTTCTGTATTGCAAAAATAAGGGCTAAACACAACTTTTCAATTGGCGAGTAATTCAGTTCGTTGGGGGTCATCATTCTGCTTAAATAATAAAGTGCAACCTCCTTTCCTTCATTATTTTCTTGAGCGAGCAATGCCCCCACTGACCGTTCTTGGGCAGCAATATAAAGGAGTAATGGCTTTCCATGAATAGGTGCAGCCAACACAGGTGCTTTCATAAGATAAGACTTAATGCTATTGAATGCATTACTACATGCCTCATCCCATTGAAACGGCACATCTTTCTTCATCAAGCGACTAAATGGTTGACACCTTCCTGCTAAATTTGAGATAAATCTCCTCAGATAAGCTAATCGCCCTTGAAGACTTTTCAATTCATGAATGTCACGAGGTTCAGGCATCCTCAATATAGCATCAATTTTGGCCTGATCAATTTCAATGCCTCGATGGCGAACCACAAAACCAAGAAATTTCCCCGACGTGACTCCAAATGCACACTTGAGAGGGTTCATTTTGAGTTGATACCTTCTCAACCGATCGAAAACTTGTCTCAAATCCTCCAAGTGATTACTCCTTTTCTTTGATTTCACAACTAAATCGTCCACATAACACTCGATATTCTTATGAAGCATGTCATCAAAGATACCTTGCATTGCTCTTTGATATGTGGCACCAGCATTTTTGAGACCAAAGGGCATCACTTTATAACAATAAATACCCTTAGGAGTACGAAATGCAGTGAGCTCCTCATCCTCCGGTGCCAATCGAATTTGATTATATCCAGAAGAGCCATCCATAAATGACAGAACTTCATGCCCAGTAGTTGCATCAATCATGAGTTCAGTGATCGGTAAAGGAAAGTCATCTTTGGGACAAGCATTGTTAACATCCCTGAAATCGACGCAGATGCGGATTTGTCCATTTTTCTTTCGCACAGGCACGATACTCGAAATCCATGTGGGATATTTAACTTCACGAATAAACCCGGCTTCAATGAGTTTATTGACTTCCATTTCGATCAACGGAATCAAATCAGGTCTAAATCGCCGTTGTGCTTGCTTCACAGGTCGAACTCCCTTTTTAACAGCCAAATGGTGGACGGCCACTTTTGGATCTAAACCCGGCATTTCTTTATAAGTCCATGCAAAAACATCTTGATACTCCCGCAAGAGTTCAATATATGCCTTCTCTTCGTCAGGACTCAATGAAGCACTTATGTATATTGGACGCGGGTCCTCTGAAGTACCAAGATTGATCTCCTTTAAATCATCCACAGTAGCCTTAACACCTTCCTCCAATTCAGGTGGAGCGTCTTCAGCATCATCATCTTCTTCAGGTGAGTCACCGTCAATTATGGTTATATGATTGCATGAAGCAACACTCTCTTCATCATCCTCTTTTGGTCTTGTGTACACCACGGTATACTCCCTGACCCTCAATTCAGTCCCACACTTTATTACAAGGTCTGTGCATCTTCTCATTCTCGAAGGAATGATGCTACCAAATTTATGAGGACAATCAGAAGGTTCTTCAAGATTTTGCAATGACTTTGCCATTTTTCCTTTACTCTTATGAGAGTTTTGAGATTTTTGTCTTTTTTGTGGTCCTAATCTCTTAAAGACTGATACTCGTGGAATTTTATTCTCCTTTTCGTGAAAAGCTTGAGATTTACCAACTATTTGAGAAGACTCATCCTCTATAGCAATATATTGGCTACTAACTCTATTGATCTTGATGCGGATTGGTGTAGGAGAGGAGTAGCCAAGGCCAAATTTGGGATTTTCAACGGCGTATCCTTTTTCCTTCAACATCTTTTGGGTAGGATTCAACCCATGAATCATGTCACTGGTAGATTGACGGGATGGAACATTTAACACCGCAGATTCTTTGAGATCGTATCCAGCCTTAGCGAGAAGCTTATAAGCGATAGGATCAAAACCTTCTTTAGTTCTTGACTTTGGTATGGTCTCTTGTTCAACTTCAGATTCTTTGGTTAAAAAGTTAGACCTTTTAAGTTGAGAAGATGACGCCTTTTTTGTATCAAGATGAGCTACCGGAAGAGTCAAATCTTTTAGAGTTTCATGCTGAATTGCAGGTGACTGTCCCTGTTCCATTCTTGATTTGGGAGGGCAGCGAAAGACAACTGATTCATTGTTTGGCAATGAAACATCAGTTTCTTCATGAACTTCCTCTTTTGATTTCGAAGTCATCACTTTCTCCCCTTTTGCATTTGGAGATTCGTGGTTCTGGATTTTATCCCTAGATAGAGGTTGCTCAGGCTTATCCTTCGCATTGTGCCTTTTGATGTAAAATTTGGCATCAGCGATATATGCTTCTGCTTCAGTGAAAGGATTATCATCAGCTTTCACACTTCTTGCCACCCCGTTTTGACAGTACTTGAAGCATTGATGAAGAGTTGAAGGTACAACTCCATTTTCATGAATCCAGGGCCTTCCCAACAATACGTTGTATGTTGTTTTAGCATCTATCACATACAACAGTGCTCTGGACGTCATGTCATCAATGACTATCTCCAAATTTAGTGACCCAAGAGCTCTTTGCCCTCCTTGATTGAAGCCTTGAATCATCAGTCGGCTATTGGAGAGTTCATCAACCGGGATACCAAGCTCCTTCAGAGTTTTTAAAGGGAGAATATTGACTGCGGAACCTCCATCTATCAACATTCTATTCACTTTTTGCTCCTTTGCATAACCAGTCACAAACAAAGGACGGTTATGCGGTGTTGACCCAAGCAACAAGTCTTCACTAGTAAAAGTGATACTTGTGACATTCACTTCTTCATTGTTGGTAGGCACACGACCTTCTTCATTGCCAATGGACGCACGGGCCATCTCACAGAGATATTCGCGAGCATTATCTTTTTGTTCCTCGATATGATCTACTCGCGTTGTGTGACTTGCTACCACATCAACATCAAAGAATTCTTTTGGCAAAAATTCTTTTAAAGTGATAGGAGTTCGCGACTTTTGCTTGAAAATTCGACCTCCTTGAAGATTACAACAGTCATTAGTTTTCTTCACGTCCTTCTCTTTTTCCTTCCAGGTCACCATACTTCTTGTTAAGACCTTGCTCGCCTTACTGGATGGATAAGACTTTCGCCTCCTTCTTCGCGTGACTAGAGTCCACCCTTCATCATCCACATCAGGCTGTAGCGCCTTTTCATCTTCATATACATGTTCCTGAAGATTTGAATGAGCACCTTCTTGTTTGATTTCTATAGGATCCAGTGATCCAAATTGAATTATTGGCAATACAGGCACCATGACCCTTTTATCCTCCATGGACTGCAGGGAACCAATGGACGTTTGATTCACACTCGCCTTGTCTTCCTCAAGGAGAATTTTCCCTTGTCTTGCCAACTCCATTACTTTGTCTTTGAAGACAAAGCATTTTTGAATGGGATGCCCGACCAATCGGTGATACTTACAGTAATTTGGATCGTCAGTATTCCTAGCCTCATCGGGTCGCTTCATCTCAGGAAGCGTGATCAAGTTTATACTTAACAGATCATCAAACATACCAGGGACATCAGAATCAAGAAAAGGGTACTCCTTATCCTGCATCTCCTTGAGAGTTGGTTTCCTCTTTCCTTGTTCTTGATGTGCATTGATCTTGTTGTCTTCTCTCCTGGCAGTTTTGGGAACAACCTTAAAGGGCGTTACACTTGTAGCCATAGCCTCCTTCTTTTCATTTTTAAATGGTGGCTTGCCCCCTTTCCTTGCTTCTTGTCTCTCTTTGGCCTTGTGAGGGTCAGGAACTGGCGGTTCTTGTCCATCAAGATTAATCTCCAACTTATGAGCTTTTGTGGACAATTCATCAAATGTTTCTGGTTGTACACCTTGTAAGATGTATCTAAGTCCCCAGTGCATACCTTGAATGCACATCTCGATCGCGGAAGATTCAGAAATTCGATCTTTGCAATTTAAGCTTAGATTCCTCCAACGGTCTATAAAATCAATGACAGGTTCACTCTTCCATTGACGTGTATTAGAAAGTTCAGTCATGCTGACAGTTCTCTTTGTGCTATAGAAGCGACTAAGGAATTCATGCTCTAGCTGCTCCCAACTATCAATGGTTCCAGACTCCAGATCCGTGTACCAATCAAAAGCATTACCCTTCAGCGAGCGAACAAACTGCTTAACGAGCAAATCACCATCAGTGCCCGCATTGTTACAAGTTTCCACGAAGTGTGCTATATGTTGCTTAGGGTTGCCCTTGCCATCAAATTGTTGAAATTTTGGAGGTTGATACCCCACAGGCATTTTCAAACTTTCCACTCTAGCGGTGTAAGGTTTGGTGTAACCACTATATGACTTGGTACCTCCACCAATCTTGTCCTTGATTGTGCCTTCGATAAATTCCTTCAGATTGTCAACATGAATGGTGCCATCAGGGGAGATCGAAAATTCCTTCGCGGCTTGTGATTTCGCATCCTCTTTCTCCTTTTCCCTTGATGATGAGTCACCTTCATCTTGCACTTTGGATTTCTGTTTGGACATACTAAGGCTATTTTCGCCTATATTTTCCACCATATCCATTAATTTGACTATCTTGACATCTTGATTTTGGGCATGCACTACTAGCCCTTCGACAATTTTGGCTAGATTCGAGATTTGGTCTTCTACAGTTGTGGTATTGGTCATCATGACGGGCATCACCACAGAGGCAGCAGAATCACTTGGGCTACCAATGGATTCATCATGGGCTCCTTTCTTGTTAGAAAGCATCTCGAGATTTGCTACTTCAGTCACAACGTTCGCTTTAGCCTTCTCTGCTAATTTCTTGGCCTTACTCCTTGTCAGAGGTGCAGTATACTGCGTCCCTTGAGTGGTTGAGACATCAGCAACTAAGCCTTCAAGAGAAAAGTTCACCTTCTTGAACTCCATCGAATTTTGAAACTGGTAAGTTGTTGGAAGAAAAGAGATGAGAGGCAGAGATTGTCCCACTGGGCGTGCCAGAAATTTGTAAGCACAAATTTTGTTGCCTAAAATAAAAGACAAGAAAACTTGCACAAGTATCAAATTTATTAAATCAAATAATAAGCGGGTTACAATCTCTGAAAGTTCTTGAATCAAAGAAATTAATCCCCTGATTCTTTTCTTCGAATAGCTTCAATTGAAGGGGCGAAAAGACTTGTTCTCCAATCGAAAGGGTGTTTCCTACAATTTCGGCGTAGAAAACAATTGATTTGATGATGGCGTCAAACACTTGGAACTTCGAGTCTTCAACACCGATAGCAGGAGGATTTGTTTGACTTGATTTGGATTTGGATTTGAGGAAGAAAGCTCTTGAGGGAATTTGACAGAGTTTCTCCGAATGTTAGGGATTTTTCTCTCCCTTTGCCTTGAGGGAAGACCTCTATTTATAGCCAAAATATGTAGGTTAGGTCTTCAAGAAAACCCTCAGAATCTTCCTGCATTTTGGGTCACTTGTTATCCAAGAAATCCATTTAACTTGGGCTTGAATATTGGGCCAACCCAAATAGTCCATTGTGAATTTAATAAATCAATTAAATCACTCTAACTTAAACGGACATTATGGATTTAATTTGATTTAATAGCCCATATGATATTGGCCCGATTTGCCAGTCCAAAACATGATGGACTCCTATAATTTAATTTAATTTAATCAAGACCGATTTAGTTTGAATAAATCTTGACTAAAATAAATTAAATAAATTTTCTTTGTCTACAAAGAGAAAGAAAAAAAAATGTTTTTTTTTCTTTTTTTTGAAATGTTTTCTTTTTCAATGTGAATTTTTAAAAATTTTTTTTTTTGAATTCATTTTTGGGTCGTCAAACACCGCATGGGCACGCCAAGATTGTAAAACATCCACTGACCATGAGACTTGAATTTAGACGCTTAACGCGTGCCCTCCTCGCGTGGGCACGCCAAGATTACCTATTCTGGTCATAGTGAGAAAACATCAAGAGTGATTAGTACCCAAGTGAGAAACGACATATTTAAGACATTGAACACAAAAATAACAAAATCAACAATTGGGTTGCCTCCCAAAAAGAGTCTTTCTTTAATGTCTTTGGCTAGACATTGTTATGTCTTGTTCATGGAGGATAAAATCTTGTGGCTCGTTTCAATACTTCATCTTCAATGTGATCCTGGTAACCCTCATAGATGGAGTAATCTTTGAGCACACGAGCTACGGTCTTCCATGGACTAGTTAATGGCGCCAAATAATCAAGCATTGATCGCAATTCTTCATCCACTCTTCCATCAAGAGCATTCGACGGTTCAAGATATTTGACCATAGCTACTCTTAACTTATTCCTGCCATGAGACTCAATAACTTCCGGTATAACAAAATCAATCTCATCAACAGAAATTATAGAGTAAGAGTTAAGAAAATGCGGGTTAGGGAATGGAGGTGGTGTCACCACGTTTGATGATTCTTCACTGAATTCTTTCACTTAAATGGGTTGCGGTTGGGGTTCCATTTCTTCCTTTTCGGCTTCTTTTTCAACTGCATTTGTAGATCTCTCATTTTGACACTCTTGTATCTCCTCATCACTAGTCAAACAAATTGCACTCTTATTTTCTTCAAAATCAACAATGGTTTTCGAGGGCAATTCTTCCATTTGAGAAGCCAATCGATTTATTCTGGATGTCAATAGACAAATTTGATCTTCCAGATTACTCATTGCATCCTTCATCATCCTATTTCTCATTTGTGTCTCCTGTTGGAATTGATATGTATTAGTAGCTATTGATACAACTATTTCTTCAAGAGACATACCTGACATAGATGATGATTCTTGAGACTCATACTGCTGAAAATTCATTGGCCCCGTTGTATAATTATAATTGGAGTTATCCCACCATCCTTGATCATACCCGTTTGGATTAGGGTTATACCACGTTTGAGACCAGGGTGAAAAATCTCCATAATTATTGAGTGGGACACTAATATTATCTTGATATTCGGGGCACATACTAGTTGAATGATCCCTGGCATAACAAATTTTACAGGTTGCAGCAACCATTCTTTCTCTAATAGAGTTTAGTACTTCTGAATATGCAAACTTAGCAAAAAAACTAGCCTCATTGCCTTCCCTGGAAACAAAATCCAGTCTATCACCAAAATACGGAGTGTTAGAAGCCATAAACTATATAAAAAAAATAAAATAAAAATAAATAAATAAAATAAAATAAAAATAAGATGAAACTTAAAAAGAAACAAATTAATCTGGCACTAGTTCCCGGCAACGGCGTCAAAAATTGACAGGTTATCAAGTCTGTGCAATAATAAATACCTGCTCAAACAAAATATAATTTCTGTAGATAGTGATAAGTAGGGTCGAATCCACAGGGACTGGGGATAATTTATTTCTTTTAGAATCCGAAGTATGGGGGGTTTTTGGAGAATATAAAATAACTAATTAACTAACTAATAAAATAACTAATAGAAATAAATAGAAATTAATCAATAACCAATATGACTCTAGCCAAAGGTATAACTTTTCAGACACGGTCCATGCAACTGATCATCGACGCAAAGATAATTCAATTACTTTTTAATAGATCGGTTATAGTTGCCATACACGCGATGAACAACCAGCCTTTCCTTAATTTCTCGATAGTTAAGGTACGACCGTTAACTATTTCTCTAATCAAGAAATAACCCTAGGTACGACCATAGGATTTAATTACTCGATTGCAGTAATAATTAGAAAAGCCCAATCCTAACCAACAAACACGCTACGAGGATTTGTTTAAGTTAGATCTTACGTTTTCCTAACATGAAACCAATCACGCTAGTCGCCACTGGTATTAATCAATTGAACAATTACGGATTCAATTAATTAATTTGGCATTAGATCATTAGGTTAATTCGAATATCGGGCCCTTGACATTCAAATAACATAACAAGTATAAGCAATTAAATCAGGAAACGCACAAATACCAATAAATAAAAGAAATAAATAAAATAATTAGATCTCACAGATGTTCGAAACCGAGTCCTCAAATTGACTTTCGACTAGGAAAACTTAGCCACGCCTCATGAGAAAATCTCCAAGTAATTTAACTGAGGTCCAGGCCATCAAAGGAACCAAGAAAGAATAAAACTAAACTATCCTCAAAAAACTCTCTGTAGCCTTTCTTACGATTGTCCTTATATAGCCAAAAGGAAATGACTCAAGCTATCTATCCAGTGGTCCCCACGAATAAGGAACAAAAACAACTCTTTGCACGTTTGTTTCCTTTCAATTCAAATGACTAATGCCTTTCTTCTCTCCGTGGTCCCCGCACAAATTGAGAAAGGAGTGTACATAAAGTGAAGTTCTCTGAAGTCCTTCTTTCTTTAGTTTCCTCTTGATAGTCAAACACTTCAACACTCCAAGATACTCCTAATCTGCAAAAAAGAAATGCAGTCCGCGTATATCACCATGTGGGCCAGGTCTGTGGCTTATTTGAAGTCTCAATTATCTTCAGAAAGTCCCTCCTTTTTTGTAGTTTTCTGCTTCACTCCCTAAAATTGGGTCCAATACCAAATATAAGTAAATATTAATAATTAAAACAATATTTGGCAAGGATAAAAGGGAAAATTAACAATAAAATTACTAACAATTAACACCCTATCAAGTTGTAAGTGGATAGTTTTTAATTTTAATTACCAACATTTTTGAGATGTAATTTATTAAAACTTTTCATTTTTTTATTATGATTGAAATGCAATAATTCTAATTAAAAGACATGAGGGTAATTTAGGCATAACAAAAACTAAAATCAAAATATGCTTATACTTACACTTTCTACTGCTAAGACTCATCATACGTTTTATATAGTAATAATTAAATATCCACTTTACATAAAATCACAGGAAATTACGTGGATATTTTAAAATGTTAGACAGTCATGCAATAATGTGCAAACACTGCAAAGTCAGGGGAGGTCACTAGTGATTTATTCTTTTTTTTTTTTTGGCTTGCATTTTGCGGTTGACTTTGCAATGCACTTGATGCAAGTTACTTCAATAGAAAGGAGCTGAGCTTTCTTGTTTGCGTCTATTTTTCTTTTGGTAAAATTCTTTAAAGAAAGTGATTTGTTAAATATTTTAAAAGGAAATTTTGTTCTTTAAAGGCTTTGAGAACTGCTGCACAAATTGATTATCAAATTTAGAATAGCATAACAGTAAACTTTAAAACATATTGACCTTTGACAGATGCAAAGGCACTGGCTTCCCAAGAACTTTTAGTCGAATTTAGAAGATTTTGAGTTTTTTTTCTTTTATTAAGATCCTGAGTTAGTCAATTTATTGCTAATTGGTTTTCAAGATGAATATCAAAATTCTTTATGGTGGTATTCGAGTTAGATTTCAGCTTTTATTCATGAAGATGTTTATCGTTACATTCTTTACTGGGCTTTTTTCCCATATGAAATTCACCTAAATCAAAAGATGACATGCAAAAGTTCCTCACAAACTTGCTCAAACTTTTTCAGTCTGCACGAAATTGACATGAATAAGCAAGGGCAGTGCTTAGGATTCTAGCCCTCTATAACAAAGGCAATAACGAATTTGGTAATACACATAGTCGAATATCAGATATGATGTGTCCATGAGCACAAGGGCCAACAGACAAGAGATAAAGAAGATCACCACCACGAGGAGCCTGTCGTCGGTAATCACGACTTTCTGCACTAGTAATGCTTGACCAGCTGCTGCGATTGTGAAGACCGCAGAGTTGAAGAAGGCAATGACGACCGTCACATAGTAGAAGGGCAGGGAAACATAAAAATCCTCAGTTTCGAATCGCATAAAGATGATCACAAGCAGAGGCCCCATGGTGAACAGAGCGGAGAACAGCCCTGCAGCTAAGTAGAACATCAACAAGCCGAATTCCCAGGGCCGGTTCTTGAGAAAAATGGCCTCTCCAGTCGTTTGATCGAAACCTCCAGGTACAGTAAAAATTGCAGCAAAGTTTATGGTACCAATGAGGACAGACACAATCAACACAGCGTTGGCCAATTCTTTCACAGTTTTCTCAGCACTTTCACGTAGGCTTGCATGTTTCGTCTCGAATAATTGTTTTGCTGTCTTCCCATCAAAATTTTGTAGTTCCCAGAGATATGGATAACAGTCATATTGAACCCGCTGTTGAGCCAAAGATCAATCATAAGTTGCAAATATCCGGAAAAGAAAATAAAACAATATACAACAGGCAATGCAATACTGGTATTAATTTAATTTGGTACCTTAAACCAGAGGAATTCCCACATCATTTGCTGAAAAACTCCAGGGGGAGTGCTGGGAGGGGATTCCAGGCGTGCTGCGAGATGTATAATGCTATTTCCTTCGTGATCAATATCACTTAGCATCATGTCCATGTTAGTACTACTAGTCATCAAGTAGTCGTACAAGAACCATTTTTTCTCCTCCACTGCAATTTGCAGTATATTCCTTCCTTTTCCATCGAAGGTATATGCAGCTTCAGGGTAGACACGGAGGATTTCCTGAACTACCTCAATGATGCCCAGTCTCGTTGCTTGTATTAGTGGATCTGGCATACTATTTTTCTTTTCTGATGATATCCCGAACTGGCTGCCTTCATGATCTTTGTCCTCTGTATGCACATAGTGGCTCCAATCTTCTCTTCTGATTAACCTTTCTGCAAGCATTAGTGCAACTGCATGGCTTTGCTTTGCATCATCAATTTCTTTAAGCCAAGGACAACCTATAGGCAAATACATCAAATTGGGTAAGCCATTAATGAGTACTTCAAGATCCATTACATGTCCTAGGCTTTTTTGTTATTTTTAGCATCTATTATTTTGGCACCAATCTATTCGGTTCTTAAAAAGAAACAGTTTGAGGAGGTTCAATTGGCCGAAATGAATTTCTAGACTTGCAATTGCTTGTTTACACATTTTTTCTACAGCTTGCCGACGAATAAAAGATATGTGAAGTAAAAGGAAATTGAAGAGAGCATGCAGGCCCAGCTTAATACCACTGGAAAACTAAATTCTTACATGCTAAATTCTTACATTAGGCGTGATAAAGAAACTAATTTACTCAAAGGAAATAAGACCTTCTTGTAACTACGAAGGTAGGCTAGACTATGCTTCAACTCTCAAAAGAAGAATTTGGGAAAACAAAATTTTATCAACATATTCTATCATCACTAGCATGAGTGCATATGTAGTAGATGCAAGAAGATGCTTTACCGAATATATAATTGACAGAAGAAGATCTGTCCAATTTATGAATGGAAGCTGAATTGCTTGGTTCTTCTGCACTGCTGACAGGTTGCGATTCCTTGTTCAAGACCGGAATACCTGCCAGCAACACAACGAAATGATAGTATCACTCTTTCAAAATTTTGAGGGCATTTAAAGCCTGCTTCCTCGAAAAAACCAGGTGGCAGATAAAATGGTAGGATCTGCATTGACTTCAAAATCATATCACATTCAGCCCAATGATTATTGTCAATTTGCCCAATCAGCTATGCGGGTAGAGTACTTAAGTACTTGAAAAGAATTATGTTGCAACTTGCATGCGGGTAATAATACAGCACCTACACCAATAGATTATAGCCGAGTATATGCACAGGAATGAGGGACTTCGTCCCAAGATCTCTGAGCGTGTAGGCAGAAACACTCCTGAAGGACTCTGGTTTTGCAGCCAAAAGATGTAAAGCAGTTTTTCCTTTTTCATTACGTTTGCCAGCAAGATCAGGATACGACTCCAATATGCCAATTGCCAAACCTGTTTGATACAATAGAGCGAAAACTTGAAAAGGACTAACATTTAATGCAACAACATCCCACATCATATTCCACCAGCATAGACCTAGACAAAAGATAAGATAGCATAATCTGATAAACTGAACAAGCATAGAGTTCAAATTCAGCAACAAACTTGATAACTTTTGCAGAGACAATCAAAATTTTACTTGATAGAGAAGCTTACTGTAATATCCTCCAATTACAGCAGCATGAAGGATTGTGCATCCATCATTCCTCCTCATCATGCAATCACCGATGTACTTTTCCAGAAGTGAGAAAACTTCCTTTCTTTTTTTTCGCCAACCATGCAGCTCTGCCCACACAAAACAGAGGGGGTTTCACCCAGTTTGTGTTTCTGTCCTTAACATGATCTCTGCAACATCCTTGTGGCCAAATCTTGCAGCTTCATGCAATGCAGTGTGGCCATTGACATTCTTTGCCTTCAGATTTTCAATTGTCACAAGACCATCCTGGAGAAGTAATCTGAAGGCATCCACATTTCCGTAAACGGCCAGAAAATGGAGAACAGTATCACCACGTTTATCAAGTGGTTTCACACCTTCTTCCCTCCAGAAACTGCGAAAGGTTTCTACTGACTGTTTTTTTCCCTCTAAGACTGCTCTATAAGCAGCAGATCGGTTGCTCCTATCCTCGTTGATTCTTGAGCTTGCCATTTTTGGACAGGCACAGAAAAAAATTCTTATGAGAGTGCTGTATCAAGTAAATCATCCACATATAGCATCAGAATTTCGTGTATGCGAAATGCCAAATTGGTAATGTACCACTCAACAAAAGAAAAGCTTGGAGGAAATGACAAGCAAGGAATTGCTTTAGTGCCAAAGGTGGACATTAACAAACACTAAAAAGATTACCACGATTTGGAAGAATGTTATAAAATGGTTTAAAAGCTTGAACATTGGCCCCTCCAAAATGTGATAATGGAAGCTCTTAGTCTCAGACCGCACCAACTGCCAAGCCTGCTTTCACTGTATTGACCTTCAAAGTTCAAACACAAGGAAAGAGCAATGCCCACCCACCCCCCTTCCGACTCCTCCGACTAAAGTTTGGAGAATTCATTTTTTTTTTATTTCGGGATGATGTTCGTACTCCTTACAAATGGAATCCAACCACTTGAGAAAATCACATGCTCTTGAAATATATTTTATAATCTAAAATCAAATCATTTCATACATTAAAAAGTCATAAAATAATTAGCAAAAAAAGAATACCATCCAAGTTTTACAACAAAATTTTCGATTGAAATATTCAAATTTCCATGACACGTGCAAAAGAGATATCTTACCAAAAGTTGTGTCGTACCTCCATTTATTGATTTCACAATTTTAGAAAGAATATGTTTAACAATAGCAAGGTTTTGAATTTACTTAATATGATTAGATTTTTTTTTTTTGGGAACTCAATTCATGATTTTCTAAAACAAATGAATATCATTAGAAATGGGTGACATGAAAAAGTTGGGCAGGAAAAAGAAGAAAAGAGGAAAATGGAGATAAGGTAAAAATGAAACTTTATAGAGTTTATCTGTAAAAGCTAGGTGTGACTTAATAACAGGAGGCAAAGTGCAACAAAAATATTGCCATGGAGGAAAACGAGTTTCGACTGACCAAAACGAGTTTCGACGCTTTCACTATTAAATTAACTCATGTTATCATCCAAATCTTTTTTTTTTTTTAGTTTTTTCTAGAAGGGAGTAAATTTAACTTTTACCACTAGACCAAAACCTTTTAATCATCTTTATCTTACTTATTAATACTTACCAAATATTTCATTAACTGCAAAGAATGAATGCAGTTAATTGAAAGGCACTAATGAATTATAGCATATCTTTGAATTATGCAATTAAACTTTCTCGACATTACGTTATCATTTGAAGAGTTGTACTTTAGTGCAGTTCAAGCACATGAAAAAGCTCATTTGTGCCCTGCAATTGCTAGTTTTTCCATCCAATTGACTCACGGTCTCACACTGGAGTGGCCTTTTCTTCTTCCCCTTCATATATTCTGCGTCTAGCTTCAATTACCTGTTACAGATATATCAATCCACACGAGTAAAAGTCAGGCAGCTAGCTGATTTAGTATCAACAAGATTTTGCTAATCACTAACGAATTGCGTTCTAGAATTAACTGAAGTGAAATAATGTGAAAGAAAATTCCAACCTGATTTTCCCAGTTTGTCAGGCCTGTGATGATGGACAAGAGAAGACTTTGCACCGTGGCTCCAGCGACCAGTCCATTCCAGAGACCCATTCCTCTTAAATGCAGTGCAAATCCCAGGATTAAAGCCACCGGAATTCCAACCAGATAATATGCCCCAAGATTTACATAAGCTCCTAAGTGCTGCCATCCACTTCCTCTTGCTACCCCTGGTGCCAAAAGATGGCATTGGCTTAGAAGATGATAGGAAATAAAGGTTCAATGTCTTGCCTACTTTGACATTCTTCTATGATGTCCTGAGCTTACCGTTTAAAGTTCTGAATTCGAAAAATGGTGGATTTTTTGCCTATGGAACATTCATATGTTTTATAGTGAAGAAATTCTGTTTATATATCAGCCAACATGAAATCAGACCTTAAGCTAATAGAAAGCAGACAATCCGGTGAAAAAAGTTTATCAGTTCAGAACGTTTCATTAGCTTCAGTGATATGATTATTGTGTTCTTGACAACTTCAATTTTCTTTGTTCCATCTTCATGGTCATACGTGTATATCTGTCAATACTTATGCCTGACCAAAGAGGACCATTATCATTTTCAGTCCACATGGGATGCATTATATATCAGGTTCTCAGGGCTCAAACTATGCTGCCAAATTACTCTGGATAAAGAGTAAAGACTACGAGCGAGATGAATTTTGCAAGTCAAACTCTATTTCCTTTGCTGAATGATGTCAGGGAGATTTACATTATATGTATAATGTTAGTTCTTTCCAAATTGCAATACCACCTCGGATGTCTTTCCAACTAGTCAAAAGATTAAGAAAGCTTAAAGCCAAGACAGCAAAATACCTGATAATACTGCTTGTGTGCCATCCATGATGATGGAAATGCATAGAAGATAAGTCATGCGTTTGACATAGTCAATAACTTCTTTCTCGTCGCTGAAGGCATATCCAAGTATGGAACGGCAGACATATAAAGTTATGCTTGCCAGAAAAAATTCTGATACAGATTCTAATAGTACCGTACAAAGAGCAATTCTTGCTGCCACTGGATTCCCAGCTCCTAGCTCATTTGATATCCGTGTACTATACAATACAAAAGATATTCTTTTTAGACAAATCTTACTTTGCATGAAATCATAACACTTTTCCGTTGTATAAGTAAAAACACCATATTCAATTTATCAATGCATCTTAGTATAAGGGCAAACCTTGCAGCAACACTAAAAGAGTACGGTATGAGGTAGTGCAGTGAAGTAATGGTTAAGCTGCTCAAGGGAAATACAGAATCAGTAAGAATTAGTTTTCAGGTTCTAATCGCAGTATGAAAGTGCTGACAAATAAGCTTACCATATAGATAGCACAGAGGTCTCTAGCTTAGGATTTGGTGACAGGCCAGACAGCAACACAACTATCTCAAATGCCCACCACTCCAAACTACCATCATCAGGAAGATTAACAGATAGTAAAGAACCAGAGGACAAGAAATATCTGGACAATAGGAGAGGCTTAAGGATTAAAACTTACCAAATCATTACAGCGGAAGGGATAGCAAAACGGAAGAATCCCCCCATTGTTTGAAAAGCATCCATTGAGAAAGGAACACGAGTTTTTTTACAGGAAGAAGAATACTTCACATACAGCACAAGCAAGATGGCGTTTAACCAATATGATATACCAATTGACAAAGCTGCTCCAGCATTCCCAAGCTTCAACTTGAATACAAGAACCCAACAAAGAGGTAGTTGTAAGGATACCGATGCAACTGTACTAAGCAGCATTGGAAAGACTAAACTCTGAGTCTGGAGAAAGCAACCAAGTGACTGGAGAATGACATAAGGGAATAGTGTAGGTATGAGCCAGATCAAGTATTTGCCAGCCTCAGTTGCAATTACAGGATCTTGGCCAGTGAGTATTAACAGCTTGTCAGTGAAGATCCACAGAAGGGATATTGGTATACAAACTATAAAGAGACATATGATGGCCCCATAAGTATAGGTTCCAAGTCTCTGGTATTGTTCTGCTCCAAAAGCCTGACCACACAAGGTCTCCAGTGCACTTGACATCCCAAACTGCAACGTAGTTAATTTGTTTCATTTCTTAATAAACATATTTCAAGAGCACATATCTAGTTGATAGTGAATTTAATTAGTATAATCACAGGTTATAAGTGGAATCAAGCTTTGTAATGTGCAGTGTAAGTATTCATCATCATCGTCATCATTGTTAATGTTACTAGATTTTTTTAAATCACAATGACAATTCTACTATGAATACGCCATTTCTCTTGTATTTTCTGCAAGTAACTATTCAGAACGCTATGTTACGTGTGTTCAACAATTTATCTAATTTGACTACTTCAACCTTTCTAGTAGAACAGTGAGAAGGCATGACACACTATATGTGCACCATGTGGCATGCATAAGTGCCTCACTAAGTAATGATAGTGAGTCATACCTGTGATAACTTAGTGGTACAAGTTCAGCACCACCTAATAATTTATGTATGATTGGATCTGGTGTTATAGACCCTGGTCCGCATTGGGCATTCTACATAAATAGTGCAGAGTCAAGAAGAGCCAATTTCTTGGTAGGGTGGGAGGTTAAGGGTTCAAATCTTGTCTCCCATCGTTTTATCGGTATATGTGGTTTTTCCAAATCTATACGGGTGTACAGTGCACCCACATAGTCCGATGGTAATTCAATCCCCGTCGGTTCTTCAATTGATCTGGTTGGATTTCCCCCTAGAATAGGCAAGTGTAGGAGTAGAAGTAGAGTAGATGGTGATAGTTGACAAAAAAAAAAAAAAAAGAAGAAGGAAGAATAGCCAATTTCTGTGAGACACAGTTCTTGTAGGGTGGATTTTTATCAAACAGTTCCCTAGTACACTACATTTTCTCATATTAATTAATTTTCCCTTGCTTTGGTTATCGAAAATATAGCATATGCATCTCAGAGTATATATTCTAGTCCTAGACGAAGATTTGACTGACTATAATTTTGTGGATAATTGAATGATAATCTCAACAGCATGTATCAGATGAACATTTCGGGGTATTATCTATTATGGGAAAGGACTTACAAGAACACTGAAGCCAGTAACATTGGAAAAAGATGTGGCAATGGAGGCACCAGAGAGTTGGAGTTGGCCAAGGTGGCCTAACATAAAGATTGGAGAAACTCTCAAGAGATATTGTCCCACAGCTGCTACCATCATCGGAAGTGCTATGCCATTTACCCTTTTCAACTCTTCCACATAAATCTTCCAAGTTGCCACCCTTGTTGATCCTGTCTCCTTATCATTTTCTGGCAGCAGCGCCTCTTCCATGCTCTCTCTTTTTTCTTGCAGGACAACTCCCTTGTACTTCCTGAATCTGGAGATTTTCGACAACATAAGAAAAGAATATTATAGTAATATGTAAATGAACAACTAAACAAATATCTACTTGACTGAACAGAAAGCCGTATCCATCACGAACCTGGAAAAAGAGGTACCAGAGAGTCGCTCAAAACAGTTTTCTAGCAGATGTGAGAAAAAGTTCAGTAGAAAATTTTCTCCATCCTATCCAGCCTGAATCAACCATTTGCTGTTTTTTGTCCTTTTCTTGTTGTTTTTCTTGCTGGGGAATCTGTAAATGCACACCATTATAGGAAGAGTATCTGAGAGCTCATTGCAAGTAAAAACTTAAATCCTTTCCATCTTTCTTTTTTTTTTTCTTTTGGTTTCTCTTCTTCTTTTCTTCTGATCAGAACAAGTGAACCATAATGTCAGGACGCAGAAATTAATTGTAAAAATGTTCCAATTGATTTTTCCCCAAGTTCCATACGTTGTCGTTTTGCTTACAATTCAGTAGTTTCAGTAATAAGTAGGACGACGTCGTGTGGTAGGAATAACAGAATTAGTTGCCGACTTAATGAGTCGGTTATTCCATCCTATTTGTATAGCTCTGATTGGTGGGAAAGGTATCAAAGAAGCATAACAGAATTTCCTTCCCTTTTTTGCTAATTTCTCTCTCTACTTTCCCTCTCTCTCAATTCCCTCCCCTTCCTTGTTTCCCTCCGTCCTCAAACTTCACAACCTTTCCCCAATTTCTGAACTAATTCACGAACTCAAGAACAGAAATGGATCTAAAAGCCTGACAAGTGGTATCAGAGCAGGCTGAATCCTCAGAACAACATCAAAAAGAAGGAAATTTAATGGCAGAAAGTACCAGATTCAAGACTTTGGAGGAGCAGATCAAGAAGCAAGAGATCAGAATCCAAGAGGTAATTGAAGGTCTGCAATCCTCGCAACTACAGCAACAGCAAATGCAGAGGGAATTCCGCACGGAATTAGAAGAAAATGGCAAGAGAGTAGAGAATTTGGTAGCTGAAATGAAGCAGGAGCTCAGTGCCTTCGTGAGAGCAGTGATAAGCAAGGACAGAGAAGTTCCAAACGATGACAGGCAAAGAGTGGAACAAGCTCCACTCTTACCAACTCTACCATTGAACCAGAGGCTGCAGATTGGATCGGACAACAACAGGACCGCAAGGAAAGACACAAGTAAGATTCTAGTGCCAAATCCTCCTAGAATTGATTTACCTATGTTTACTGGTGAGAATCCGAGGGAATGGATCCGAAAATGCAACAAATATTGTCTAAATTACCAGATTCCTGAGGATCAGAAAGTGGAAGTTATAGAAATGTATTTGGAAGGCAAGGTAGATATCTAGTTCCAAGGAATTAAGTTGGAAAAACCAGGAATGACTTGGAAAACATTTGAGGAATTGCTGTATAGGAGGTTTGACAGTAGAAATGGGAGAGATGTGGTGGAGGAATTTAATAAATTGAGACAGGCTGGTAAGGTGGAGGAGTACCAGGAAAGATTTGAGGAGTTTAAAACTTTAATGATGATTAGAAATCCACATCTGGATGAGGAGTATTTTGTATCAAGCTTTATCAGTGGCCTTAAGGATGAGATCAAAACCATGATAAGAATGCTAAAACCTGCAAACCTGTCAGAGGCGTTTGAATTGGCTGCACTACAGGAAGAGGCATTAAGGCTTCAAACAAGGTCCCTCAAGAAGGGAGGAAAGGTTGCATCTGATGAGAAATTTGGAATCTCTAGGAACTCTTCCCGACACCATATCAGCAATATCAATTCGTCCAAGTGAACGAATCCAGTGTACAATCTCTAGGAACTTATTATAAGGTGCCTTCCACCAGCACCTTCAGGAATACTCCATTCAAAGGCAAAATAATGACTACTCCAGGTGCTGAATCTAGGAGACTCTCAGCAAAGGAGCTTCAATATAGAAGGAACCATGGACTTTGTTTCAAGTGTGGAGAGAAGTTTGGACAGGGTCATCAATGCAAATCTGGTTAGTTGAACCTGTTGATTAATGATGAAGAGGAGGAAATTGAGTTTGAAGATGCTGTAGGAGAGCAAATATGCCTGGCCCTGAGGATGGGACAAGAAACGTTACCTGAAAATTCTGAGATGCCTTGACATGTTGTCAGCCTGTGCAATAATAAAACCTGTTCAAACTAAAAGTAATTTCTGTAGATAGCGGTGAGCAGGATCGAATTCACAGGGATTGGGAGTAATTGTTTCCTTTCAAATTCACAGTGACAAGGGGGTGTTTTTATATCAGGGGTGACAATTTAAGCAATTCAACTAAAAGTAAAATAATAAAAATAAAATAGCTAACTAGAAATTAAATAACAATTTACTAAAATCAAATGAGTGATAATTAAGGATCTAGCCAAGGAATAACTGCAGCAATAGTTCACCTAATTGATCATTGAAACAAAGGCAATTCCAATTATTTACTAATAAATAGGTTATAACTGCCAAACAAGCGATGACAGTCAACCCCTCCTTACTGTGTCGGTGATTAAGGTACGCCCGTTAATCACTACTCTAATTGAGAAATAATCTTAGGTACGCCCGTAAGATTTAATTTCTCAATTGCCTTACGTATTAGAGGAGTCCTATTCTAACCAAATAACACACTACCAGGGTTATTTTAGGTTAGCCCGCGTATTCCCCTGACACAAACCCAATCATGCCAGTTATCACTATTTTGAAACAATTAAACAATTACGAGTTTAACGTCCCAATTGACAATAGATTATCAAATTAACTAATTATCCGGATCCAAGACAATCAATTAATTAAATAATCGTAAGTACTGCAATCAAGAAATAAGCGAATACCAATAAATAAAGAAAAAGATAAAATTAAATCGATTTCACAATTTAGGCGATCCAAAGCATCCATTGTTTCTTGACTAGAAAAAGAAAATTAGTTCATTCTTGGTGAACAAATCCCACGCAAAATTGAAGAGGAAGCCGCGGCCATCGTCCTTGACCACGGGAGGAAAGCTACTACGAAAGCAAGAAAGGAAGAGTTAAAGTTCTTCCCTTTTGACCCTGACGTGCGTAAGAATTAAAGCTACTCCTAAGTTAACAAGAAAAGTCAAAGAACAAAAGCTCCAGGAGGACAAATCCTCTGCTCCCCTAATTCCTATCTAATGCCTATTCTAATGCCTGGCTCTGTGCGGCGGCTCTAGCCCCCAAGGGAAAGAACGCCCAGCCCTGCGTTCCTTCTTCCTCTTTTATGCTGTCTTCCGCAAATGACTAGAGAGGGTCATGTCTTGATATTCCAAAAATACCCCTAGATACCTGCTACTTGAACTCTTTTCTGATGACTGTCAAATTGGCATTGGTTATGGTATTTTCGTTCTACTCCCTGAAATAAATGCAAATTACGAAAAGTGAGTAGAATCTAATAATTAATTCATATCAAGTCAGGTAATAGGGAAAATTAATAATAAAATAAATGACAAAATTGCAACATATCAATTCCCCCCACACCTAAACCATGCTTGTCCTCAAGCATAAGAACAGTAAACAAACCCCAATATTTGACAATGGCTATTGCTCTATCTATCATATTGCCAAGATATCAAGAAAAATATATCTCAAGCATCAATGATCAAAATCCAAGAAACATCACCCCGGTTAGCTTCTAAACTACAAACTCCTTTAATTCCAAGTTAACTAATCTAAGAAGAAGGAATGATCGCTCAACATTTATCAGCAAATGGTCCAACTATTAACCAAAATCTCAACATTAAATCCATAATTCGGCAAGCTGACTTATATCACACACTAACACAACTTTCACTTCTTTTTTTTTCATTATTTATTTATTTACTATTTTTTTCTTTTTTTTTCAATAGTACAAAAGACGTAGTCTCTAGCCATCGGAACCTTTTGACGTGAACTCCAACATTTGCCAGATGAAGGAGCCCGGTTACTCAGCTCCTATCGCTATACGACCACGTACTCATAGAAATTACTACTTTTTGACACGAGAATCGACACTTTAGGTGAAGATCCCCGATTATTTGGTAGTAAAGGCTAGCAGAGTACAGTCAACTCTTATTCACACAAAAACTCAATATAACACAAACTCAAAAGAAAATTTGCATCAGCTAGCCTCATTTTCAAACATGGAGAACTAAGGTTAATAACCGGACTAATTCACATGAAAATGCCAACAATCATTCCCTACGCCTAGAAAAGTTAACCAAAAATCAAAATAGTCAAGCAATCACCGATATTCACCAAAGAGATGTTCTTGGGCTCGACCACATTAACTTGATACACTTTTATTATTAAAATTGGCAATAGCAGAAATAGAGGTAACAATCCAACATCAAACTTGGCAGTCATAGGAGAGCTAGACAGATAAATGACGAAAAGTAAGCGAAAACTAGACAAATAACAAACTAAAAATAAAAGAAAAATATCTGAAAACTAAGAATTAGAAAAACTAACACTATAACTGCTCCCCCCCACACCTAAATCCTACATTGTCCCCAATGGAGGTAATAAAGTAATTAAAGTGAAGAGAACAATGAAACTTCCCTCTCGAGTGGCGAAGGGGTAGGCGGGAACAGTGGAAGAAAATCGATGTGGCGGAAGTATGCACCCAAGTACTGAGACATCTTAACTCAATTCAACCAACAAATGCAAAACTCTGTCACCCAAAATCTCAACAAAGCCTCCAAGTAGACAGTTAATTTCTCAACTCAATAGCGGCAATTCCAGCAATAGCAGTATAAAAATTGGAGAATAACCACACAATCACAATCAGGTAGGCAACCAATTGGAAATAACAAATGCTAATCAAAATACCCCAACCAGTACCACTGGTGCAAAACGTAGTCCAAAATCAATGAAATTGCTATAGCAGAGTATAGCAGTAGTAAAGCAATAGCCCCAAGTGTTAATCCAACAACAAGAAAGAGAACATGCCACCAACAGAGCAATATCAGAGCAGATCAATTGCTAATAATGTCTCCCAATTCATCAGGCAACTTCAGAAATAATTCAACCAGAATCCCAAAAGAAACCTCAACAAACTTAGCAATTAAAAGCAATGGTCAGAATATTTTCCAGCAATTCAATTAGATGCACCCAATTTGAATAAGCAATGTAAATGGCATAGAAGCCTCCGAATCAAACAAACGAAAGCAGAAATTACCCCACTAAAGTGGTAATAGACGTTCCAAGCAGACGATACCCAAATTAATCTCCACAACCGACCTCAAGTCACTCAGTAATAAAGTAGCAGAGTGGGTCACAATTGATTTCAAAAGTTGTCCACGCACTCGAAATTGCAAAATCACCAACAAAGGTTGCTGGACAAGTTAAAGAACAGGAGTTAAAGGAATACCTCTACCTTGACGACTACATGAAGCGATAGTGCGGCAAGGGGAAAGGCAGGCAGCGCTGCGACTTGGTCGCGGATAGGAGCTACAGTGGAGCTGTGGTGGTAAGAGAGCTGGTGACCTGCGGCTACGTGGCTGAGTGGGACGTGCGGCCGTGAGCAGAGAGAGGCGGACAGTGAGAGCTGGTGAGAGAGGTGCGAGGACGGTGGTGGTCGTTGGCGCTGGCGGCGGCTGCTCCTCGTAGATGCGGGCTTCGGCGTCTCCGTGGGCGGAGGATGAAAGAGAGCTGCGCAGTGGCGACGTGCGATGGGGTCGCGGGTGAGCTAGTGGTGTAGTGCGAAGTGGGAGGAGATGAGGAAGCTCAGGGTGCTGGCGGCCTGAGCTGGAGGTCATCGCTGGCGGCCTGCCAGCTGTAGCAGCAGCCCGCGCTGGTAGATCGAAGAGAGAAAGATGGCGCTGAGCGAGTGGCGGTCGTCGGTCGTGGAGATGAGGAGAGCTGCGGCGGCTGTTATGGCTGCTATGGAGAGAGGCGGCGGACAGGGGAGATGTGGGCAGGGGAGGATGGCGGCGTGGGCTAGCGGAGTCGGCTGTGGACGACGCGCGGCACACGAGCAGCGGCGGCTATCATGTGACTGTGGGCAGGGAGCAGCGTGCGTCGTCGCTCGGTGTTGGTCGCAGGTGAAGGAGATGGTGGCGGGCATAAGGTGTGCTCAACCGAAAGAGAAGAAGAAACAGGGGAGAAGAAAGAAAGAAAAGAGAAAGAAAGAAGAAGAAAGAAAGGAAAGAAAAAAAAAGAAAAGGAAAAGAAAATAGCATTTGTTGTTTTTTTTTCATTTTTTTTTCTCTTTTTAGAAATTTTTTACGGGAAGACTCTCCCCTTTTTCTTCATTTTTTTTTCTTTTATTTAATTACTAAAAAAGGTTTTTTTTTAAAAAAAATTTTTTTAATATATATAACTTCTTTTTTTTTATTGACAAAATTTATTTTTGAAATTTAAAAGTAGAGATTAACAGAAAATCAATAGACGTTCTTGAGCTTTTTTGGATACTTACCTTTCCTGCGAACGTGATGCGGGCACGTCATGAGGACAAGAGAGCTCTCTGACCATGAGCTCTTCATGGGACTTGACGCGGGCACGTCAAGAGGATCGAAACCTTTTTTACTAAGTACCAGGAAGTCGCACTGTGCCACGCACCCAGTTGACGCGGGCGTGTCATGTCAGAGGGATGCCTATGAATCATCAAAAACGAAAATTGAAGACAAAAATCAGTCAAATTCATGGAAAAACATGTTCAAACTATCAAACAAAATTGAACAAACAACTAAAAGAAATTGGGTTGCCTCCCAATTAGCGCCTTTCTTTAATGTCTTTGGCTAGACATTATCATGTTTTGTTCATGGAGAATAAAATCTTGTGACTCGTTTTAATGTTTCATCCTTTATATAGTCCTGATAGTTCTCGTAAATAGAGTAATCCTTGGACACATGAGTTACGGGCTTCCATGGACTAGTAAATGGCGCCAAACAAGTCGACGATAATTTGCATTCTCCACTCACTCCTCCATCACACGCATTTATCGGTTCAAGATATTTTGCCATCACCACTCTTAACTTATTCCTGTCATAAAATTTCAAATTTTCTGGTATAATAAAATCAATTTCAGTAACAGGAGTTGAAGAATAGGGGTCAGGAAAATATTGATTGAGGAATGGAGAAGATATCACCGCATTTGGAGATTGTACACTGGATTCATTCACTTGGACGAATTGATATTGGGGTCTTATTTCTTGCACTTCACTTTCCTTTTCAACTGCATCTTTAGATCCGTTTTCTTGAAACTCTTGCAGTTCCATGTCATTTAACCGGATAATTGCACTCTCATCTTCTTCAAGGTTGATATTGGTTTGTGAGGGCAATTCTTCAAGGTGAGAAGCTAATCGCGCTATTCTGGATGTCAATAGATGCACTTGATCCACCATCCCGGATGTCAATAGTTACACTTGATCCGCCATGTTACGAATACTCGCTTGTGTCTCCTGATGAAATCGATATGTATTAGTAGCTAGTAATTCAATCATTTCTTCAAGAGACATACCTGACATGGATGATGGTTGTTGAGACTCTTGCTGTTGAAAATCCATTGGTCCGGTCGCACACTTAAAATTGGAGTTATCCCACTATCCTTGATCATACCTGTTTAAGTAAGGGTCATACCACGTTTGAAATCGAGGTGAAAAATTTCTAAAAGTATCAATTGGAGCACTTAGGTTGTCTTGAAATGCGGGGCATATGTCAGTTGAATAATCTGAAGCAAAATAAGTTCCACAATTTGTAACAGCCAATTAATTATTAGGAAAATCACGAGTCTCATAACCCCATTCAGGAATAAAATCCAGTCTATCATCAAAATACGGAATGTTAGCAGCCATAAACTATATAAAAAAAGAGAAAAATAAATAAAAAATGAAAACAAGATGAACTCAAAAAGAAACAAATTAATCTGACACCAGTCCCCGGCAACGGCGCCAAAAATTGACATGTTGTCAGCCTGTGCAATAATAAAACCTGTTCAAACTAAAAGTAATTTCTGTAAATAGCGGTGAGCAGGATCGAATTCACAGGGATTGGGAGTAATTGTTTCCTTTCAAATTCACAGTGACAAGGGGGTGTTTTTATATCAGGGGTGACAATTTAAGCAATTCAACTAAAAGTAAAATAATAAAAATAAAATAGCTAACTAGAAATTAAATAACAATTTACTAAAATCAAATGAGTGATAATTAAGGATCTAGCCAAGGAATAACTGCAGCAATAGTTCACCTAATTGATCATTGAAACAAAGGCAATTCCAATTATTTACTAATAAATAGGTTATAACTGCCAAACAAGCGATGACAGTCAACCCCTCCTTACTGTGTCGGTGATTAAGGTACGCCCGTTAATCACTACTCTAATTGAGAAATAATCTTAGGTACGCCCGTAAGATTTAATTTCTCAATTGCCTTACGTATTAGAGGAGTCCTATTCTAACCAAATAACACACTACCAGGGTTATTTTAGGTTAGCCCGCGTATTCCCCTGACACAAACCCAATCATGCCAGTTATCACTATTTTGAAACAATTAAACAATTACGAGTTTAACATCCCAATTGACAATAGATTATCAAATTAACTAATTATCCGGATCCAAAACAATCAATTAATTAAATAATCCTAAGTACTGCAATCAAGAAATATGTGAATACCAATAAATAAAAAAAAAGATAAAATTAAATCGATTTCACAATTTAGGCGATCCAAAGCATCCATTGTTTCTTGACTAGAAAAAGAAAATTAGTTCATTCTTGGTGAACAAATCCCACGCAAAATTGAAGAGGAAGCCGCGGCCATCGTCCTTGACCAAGGGAGGAAAGCTAGTACGAAAGCAAGAAAGGAAGACTCAAAGTTCTTCCCTTTTGACCCTGACATGCGTAAGAATTAAAGCTACTCCTAAGCTAACAAGAAAAGTCAAAGAACAAAAGCTCCAGGAGGACAAATCCTCTGCTCCCCTAATTCCTATCTAATGCCTATTCTAATGCCTGGCTCTGTGCGGCGGCTCTAGCCCCCAAGGGAAAGAACGCCCAGCCCTGCGTTCCTTCTTCCTCTTTTATGCTGTCTTCCACAAATTACTAGAGAGGGTCATGTCTTGATATTCCAAAAATACCCCTAGATACCTGCTACTTGAACTCTTTTCTGATGACTGTCAAATTGGCATTGGTTATGATATTTTCGTTCTACTCCTTGAAATAAATTCAAATTACGAAAACTGAGTAGAATCTAATAATTACTCCATATCAAGTCAGGTAATAGGGAAAATTAATAATAAAATAAATGATAAAATTGTAACCTATCATGCCTACTAAGGTTCAACAGATCCTTAGGGACTTCACTGATGTGTTTCAGACCCCCACTGAGTTACCTCCCATTAGGGAGATAGACCATGAGATTCCCTTGAAACAGGGATCTTAGGCTATTAAAATGAGGCCTTATAGAATTCTCATTCACAGAAAGGGAAGATTGAAAGGCAAGTGAATAAGATGATGCAACATGGGATAATCATTAACAGTAATAGTCCATTTGCTTCACCAGTGTTACTGGTTAAGAAGAAGGAAGGGACATGGCATTTTTGTGTAGATTACAGACGTTTGAATGAAATGACCATTAAGGATAGATATCCCATCCCAAATGTAGATGAACTGATCAATGAGTTAGCAGGATCCAAGTATAAAACCAAGCTGGATCTCACCTCTGGTTACCACCAAATCAGAGTCAAACCCAAGGATACTCATAAAACTGCTTTTCAAACTCACTATGGGCACTATGAGTTTCTGGTCATGCCCTTTGGGCTGACCAACGCACCAGCAACATTCCAGTCCCTGATGAACCAGATCTTTCAGCCATACTTAAGGAAGTTTGTTCTGGTATTTTTTGATGACATCTTAGTTTACAGTGCTACACTTAAGTTGCATGTGGAACATCTGAGAACAGTACTATCTGTCTGGAGGAAACATAGTCTATTTGCAAAGAGATCTAAATGCTCCTTTGCCCAGCAGAGAGTGGAGTACCTTGGGCACACCATCACTAAAAATGAAGTATCTATGGACCAGTCAAAAATAGAAAGTATTATGAACTGGCCTACTCCTAAGACTATCAAGGAGTTAAGGGGCTTTCTGGGGTTGACTGGGTATTATAGGAGGTTCATCAGGCACTATGGAGTCATCTGCAGGCCACTTACATATTTGCTTAGGAAAGACAACTTTGTCTGGAAGGCAGAGGCACAGCAAGCATTTGATTCACTAAAGAACATTATGTGTAAGTCTCCTGTACTTAGACTGCCAGACTTCAAGAAAACTTTCACTATTGAAACTGATGCTAGTGGGGGAGGTATTGGAGTAGTGCTGATGCAGGAAGGCCATCCCATAGCATTCCTGAGTAAGGCATTATCACCTAGGAACTTGGGATTGTCAGCTTAGAAAAGGAGTTGTTGGCATTGGTGATGGCAGTGACTAAGTGGAGACACTTCCTACTAGGATATCACTTTGTTATCAAAATAGACCATCAATCTCTGAAGTACTTGTTAGACCAGAAACTTACTACGACATTGCAGCACAAATGGTTGGCTAAGTTGTTGGGACTAGATTATGAGGTTCAGTACAAAAAGGGGACAACAAATAAAGTGGCTGATGCACTGTCCAGACTGTATGATAAGAATGCAGATGAAATAACTCAGCAAGGGTCCTGCTTAGCTATCTCTTCTGTTACACCCCTGTGGATCCAAGAACTTCAAAGGAGTTATGATGCTGACCCTCAATGCTAAAGTATTATTTCCCAACTATTACTGGATCCTGCTGCTCAGTCTCAGTACGAGTGGAATCATGGTTTATTAAAGTACAATGGCAAGTTGTATGTGGGGTCTAACACGGGACTAAGGGGTACATTGATCCAGGCTCTCCATGCATCTGCCATTGGGAGACACTCTGGACAAAGAGGGTGCTGGCAAAGGTTGAAAGCTTTATTCCACTGGCCTAATATGAAGCAGGATGTCATTAACTATGTTCAAGCCTGTGATACATGTCAGAGGTTTAAATCTGAACATGTCTCTTATCCTGGTCTGCTACAACCACTACCTGTGCCTACATTAGCCTAGACTCACATCACTATGGACTTCATAGAGAGCCTACTAGAATCTCAGGGATAGGCTGACCAAAGTGGGACATTTCCTAGTGCTAGCTCATCCTTTCACAGCCAAGCAAGTGGCTCAGCTCTTCCTAGATAATATCTTTAGACTGCATGGACTTCCAGAATCCATTGTCACTGACAGGGATAGGATCTTCACTAGTGCATTTTGGCAAGAGCTCTTCAAGATGGCTGGGACAGAATTGAAGTATAGCTCTGCTTATCTTCCTCAATTAGATGGGCAGAGTGAGAGGCTCAACCAGTGTGTGGAAACTTACCTCAGGTGCATGACTGGGGAGTTCCCTCACAACTGGAGCAAGTGGCTGCCCCTGGCAGAATAGTGGTACAACTCCTCCTACCACTCCAGCTTGCAAATGACCCCTTTTGAGGCATTATATGGCTACAAGCCTTCTCCCCTACCCCTTAGTCCTCACCTTGACACCATAATTCCAGCAGCCTCTCAGTTACTCCAGGAGAGGTTAAGGATTTCCAGTAGTATCAAGGATCATCTTATCAAGGCACAGCAAAGAATGAGGCATTTTGCTGACCAGAAAAGCACGGAAAGAACCTTTGAAGTGGGTGACTGGGTTTTCTTGAAACTGCAACCTTATAGACAGCAATCAGTGGCCATCAGGAAATGTCTCAAGTTATTTGCCAGATTCTATGGTCCTTTCCAGATAAAAGCTAGGATTGGGCCAGTAGCTTATCGTCTCAAGTTACCTGCTGGAGCATGCGTTCATCTAGTATTCCATGTCTCGCTACTCAAAAAGAAGATAGGTCCCCTACAGTCAGTTGCTACCACTGTACTTGAACCTGACTTGGATGATCAATGCCCCTTACTACCTGAACTGGTGCTTAGGAGAAGGGCGATTATGAGGAATGGACAGTCAATCATTCTGTACTTGATCAAGTGGTGTCATCTCCCGAGGAAGAAGCTTCGTGGGAAGACAAAGACTTCATCCAAGCTCAGTTTCCTCAGTTCAAGTCTTGAGGACAAGACTGTTGAAAAGAGGGTGTGATGCGGTTGAGCATGAGGCCCTTGGTGCTCAAGTGGACCCTATGAAGGTGCCCCAAGGCCCAGTGACACGAGCACGAGCTAAGAGATTCAAGGAGTCGCTTCAAACCTTGGTTTATGTCGTCCAAGCCCAAGAGAAACCGCCCATTGAAGGGATTGAGTTGGAAGATCCTTGCAAGACTACTAAAGTGTTGCTTACAATTGAAGATGCAAGTGTTCAAGCTTCAAACAGCGGATTGGGCCGCAGTTAAGTCCCTCCGCTGAGCTGTCGGTATTTATATTGTTGGGCCAAGTTTCGGCCAAAAGAGAAGCCCAAGGGCTGGCCGAATTTCCTTCATGTTTTCCAAGCTTTACTAGAGTTTAGTCAAGGCTATAAATAGCCTTAAGTGATGTTTTACATTCAGTTTTGCAATATTATTAATAAAATTCCAGAATTTCGTCTTCCATTAAGGCAAATTCCTTTAGCTTGTGAAAGCTAAATTGAACATCCTAGCGTGGTTCCTAGGTTGTTTCTTGACTTATCAATCAAGCAAACATACTTGATTGTGGCATCCTCTACCTTTGAAGTCATTCTTGAGTGGTCCAAGTTCGGGTTCAACTCCGTCAATTCCGCAACGTGTCCTCTAAGATCCTAAGTAGCTTCCGCGTCTCGTATCATCTGGTATCAGAGCTAGTAGAGGTATCACGTATATCCTTCTTTTTATTGTCTTCAAATCTGTCATTTACGTGTTAGGGTTTGTTTGTCCAAGTCCGAAATCTGTTCTTGTTTGTCTTCGCTTTCGTTTGTTGTGATAGTTGCTGTCCGAAACTTCTGCCCAACCTTGTCGTTTGTTTCGGTGCTTGAATTTCTGTTTGGTGTCCGTAACTCAATGGGTTAGTCATGTTTTATGTCTTGACCAGAAAAAACAATATTTTGTTTTTGCGGCGGCTAGGGTTTCCTCTTATCGCATCTTGCGTGGGTTGTCCTTGTATCGCAAATCTGTCCAGCTTGTTTGTTTCATTATTTGTTGTGATATTGTGGTCTGTTCTAGTTGCTGTCTTGTGTCGTTAGGGTTGCAAAACAACCCAGGAAAAAAAAAAAAAGGGGAGGTGGTCGCATACCTTGCTCTTGAAACATATTGCTGGAATCTGCTTTGGGTGTGGCTGCCGAATCTGTTTTGCCCTTGTTTCCCGAATTGCAGTCTTGTTTCTTACAAATCCTGATTACCAAAACATATTTGGAGTAGTTCTTGAGCTTCTTGAACAAATTTCTTGAAGTTCTTGGATCACCAAAGGCTGATCTTGGAAGTTCTTGAAGCCTTGTTTCAGCTTTTAGGGTCACTTGACCCTTAAGACATTCGACCATATTGCCATGGCAAGCTATGATTTGAGAACCGAATTTGGGACTGGAATTGCATGGTTGAAAGGATCTGATTGAGCCAAAACAAAAAAAAAAGAACAATCGGCTCTCCAAGAAACTCTAAGTTTCCCATTCTTGATCAACCTCCAAGTTACCAAATTTGTTTCAAACTTTAACTTCCAAATCTGATCAGCCCAAGACTTCGAATTTTGAGCAACTTGGGATGCCCAAATCTGACCAAACTCTAAGGTTTCCAATCCTTGGCAACCTCAAGTGTCCCAACCAGATCACATTTTCCAAAATCCAAATCTTGAATTCTTGAACTTTCCTAAAATCGACTGGAGCCCTTGTGACACCCGATTGGGCTGAGTTTTGGGGAGCAAATTACCATCATTTGATCACCCTAAGGCCACACAAAATACCACAAAACACTGACCAAAAAGGCCCCGACCCAGCAGCTCAACCAAATTCTAGAAATTGGGGTTCACGGGTAAAGTTTTCTAGGATTCTCAAAATTTCAGCCTTGAAGTCATTTGTCTTGCTTTCTTTTTGAGTCATTTGTTATTGTTAGTCCTAATCTGAGCTTTAGGTCGTGTCTAGGCCCTCATTCACCTCCATTCATTGCCACTATCTTGTGTCACTCGTTGAATAGTCAAGAACGAACCTTGCGGTGACGCCTAGTTTGTTCAACCCGAGCAACTAGCAAGCCAAGGAATTGCTTGGTGAGATTATTAGAGAGTAATACACTTGAGTGAAACACGAGAGTGAGTGACCTATACATTGTATGAAAAAAAAAAAGAGGGAGGAAGTCGTTTTGTTTTATTTTCTTTTGCAGGTGTACCTAAACATGTCTAGTGGAGTTGGTGACCGAGCAATGGACCTTCAACTACGCCTAGATGCCATGATGGGGGAGTTCAAACAATTGCTTAAAACCTCCATTGAACCATTGCATGACCGGATTGATCAGTTGGAAAACTCAAGGAATCTACATAACTCGAGTAAAGGCAGAGAATCGGTGTACTCCAATGATGAAGAGGATCCATTTGAGGGGAGGTACCAAATTGATCACCGTGCACAAAGGCGAGGAAACAACGCCATTAAAGGTGTCAAACTCAAAATTCCTTTTTTCCAAGGCAAGTCCGATCCTGAAGCTTACTTGGAATGGGAACGGAAAATCGAATTGGTCTACGAGTACCACACCTACACGGAGAAACAAAAGGTAAAACTTGCAGCCGTGGAGTTCACTGACTACGCCTCCATTTGGTGGGACCAATTACGACTAAGCCGAAGGAGAAATCGTGAGGGGCCCATGGAGACTTGGGACGAGATGAGAAGCCTCATGAGGAAAAGGTTCGTGCCGAACTATTATAGTCGAGACTTGCACCGGCAATTACAATCGCTCACACAAGGTTCCTTGTCAGTCGAGGACTATTACAAGGAAATGGAAATGGCGATCATGAAGGCAGATTTGCATGAGGATAGTGAGGCCACAATGGCTCGATTTTTGCATGACTTGAGGCCCGAGATTGTCGAGGTAGTGGAACTCCAACACTACCTCAGCATGAATGAAATGTTGGAAAAGACAGTTACAGTTGAACGACGCCTCAAGAGGAGGGGTAGTGCTAGATCGAACACTACATATCAAGCTGGAAATTGGCGCACACCTCAACCAAAATAGGAGGAGAAGCCCACGGCTCCTTCTCAACCCCCAAGGCCGAATGCTTTTCCGTCCAAAGCATCGGCCAATCCTGAATTTAAGGCTAATAGTGGGGCTTCCAAACCGCGAGGCCGAGACACTAAATACTTTAAGTGTCAAGGTTTTGGCCACATCGTGTCGCAATGCGCCAACCAAAGGGCTATGTTACCGTTGCCGAATGGGGAGGTCGTATCAGATGATGAGGAGGAGTACCAAGGGATGCCGACCCTTGAGAAGGAAGAGAATGATTCGAGTGAGAAAATACCTACACATGAGGAGATTGGATGCTTGGTGGTTCGAAAGGTCCTCACTACTCGCGCCAAGGAGGAGGACATGGAGATACAACGTGACAACCTTTTCTACACGAGATGTCATATCAAGGATAAGGTTTGTAGTGTTGTTATTGATTGTGGGAGTTGTGCTAATGTAGCTAGTCTACTCATGGTAGAGAAACTAGGGCTCCCAGTCATCAGACATCCTAGACCTTATCGCCTTCAATGGTTGAACAATGAAGGGGAGGTCCGTGTATTCCAGCAAGTGAAAGTGCCATTCCGAATTGGCAAGTATGAAGATGAAGTCACTTGCAACGTAGTGCCAATGCAAGCAAGCCATATCATTCTTGGGCAACCTTGGCAATACGACCGAGATGTGGAGTTCAAAGGAAGAGCCAACAAATACGTCTTCACTCATTGTAATCGAAGAGTGACTCTTGTACCCCTCACCCCGAAACAAGTGTATGAGGATCAAATGAAACTCCAAAAGGAGTATGAGTTAGAACTTGAGAGGAAAAGATAATTATGACAAAAAATTGAGAGTTTTCTCTTTCTTGTTCCTTTGGGAACGTTCCTTGATACAAAGTGAGTCATGTCTCCTTTGTTCAAGTTTTGGCTTATCAATTCAAGACCATGTTGAATTGTGACGCCATTCTACCCTTCTATCGAATCTCGAGTGGTCCTTGATTGTCTAGAATCCATCCAATTTATCCATAACCTGGTCAAGATAGATCCTTCCGCTACTTGGTCGATTCGATTTCTTCTCGAGTGATCCTTGGAGAATCGAGTTCGTATCATCTGGATCAAGTGGTGCCATCTCAGCGAGGAAGAAGCTTCGTGGGAAGACAAGGACTTCATCCAAGCTCAGTTTCCTCAGTTCAAGTCTTGAGGACAAGACTGTTGAAAAGAGGGTGGCCATGTCAGGACGCAGAAATTAATTGTAAAAATGTTCCTATTGATTTTTCCCCAAGTTCCATACGTTGTCGTTTTGCTTACAATTCAGTAGATTCAGTAATAAGTAGGACGACGCCGCATTAAGCATGAACAAGCTAGGACGACGTCATGCGGTAGGAATAACAGAATTAGTTGCCGACTTAATGAGTCGGTTATTCCATCCTATTTGTACAACTCTGATTGGTGGGAAAGGTATCAAAGAAGCATAACAAAATTTCCTTCCCTTTTTTGCTAATTTCTCTCTCTACTTTCCCTCTCTCTCAATTCCCTCCCCTTCCTTGTTTCCCTCCGTCCTCAAACTTCACAACCTTTCCCCAATTTCTGAACTAATTCACGAACTCAAGAACAAAAATGGATCTGAAAGCCCGACACATAACCACAGATATCACAGCCAAAGATCCATCTAACCTGTCAAGTTGGACCTAAGCCTTTAGGCCTTTGTCATTCTTTATAATTAAAATGAACTACATATATCTAACCTGTCACGACTCGGTCTAAGAATTGATTCAAACAATTTACTATATAGCCATTGGACCTAAGCCTTTAAACCTTTTGGGCTGACCCAAAAAATTTGCTATGTAACCATTGGATCTAAGCCTTTAAACAATTCCTTTCCTCTTCCTTTTACCGATGTGGGATGCAGGACTAAAGGTGGTCCCTGTCAAACAGGGCACTTAGCCCTTTGCACTTTCTTGTATAGGAAGAACCATAACCTATTGGCCAGACTCACTCCACGCAGAGGCCACGCTCGGGTCCAAGGGCTGATCCAATACTATGTAGCCATTGGACCTAAGCCTTTAAACCTTTCGGGTTGACCCAAGCAATTTACTATGTAGCCATTGGACCTAAACCTTTAAATAATTCCTTTCCTCTTGCTTTTCGATGTCAGATGTGGGACTAGAGGTGGTCCCCGTCGAATAGGGACACATAGCCCTTTGCACTTTCTTGTGTAGGAAGAATTGTAATTCGCTGGTCTAGATTCATCCCAGACAGGAATCGCGATGTTCGTTCTGATACCAACTGTCACGACTCAGATCTAAGGGCTGATCCAAAACTCACGGAAAAACCATGCGAAATTCACTTTGATACTGGTGCCCCGAGTCCAAGGGCTGATACAAACAATCTTTGTTTTGAAATCCAATAACCCAAAACAGTAAACACAAATTATTATGCAGACATTGGACCTAAGCCTTTAAACCTTTCCTTTCCTCTTGCTTTCTTCTTGCTTTTACCGATGTGGGATACCTCATAACCTATCAACTTTGACAAATCCAATTGCATGATACAAACCAGCCACTTTATGAATGTCATCATCATTCACAGTTTCAACCGAAATTAGTAATAATAATATGCCCGAAATATGTGAAATATCTGTCTCATGCTTTACTCATTGATATTATAATCAGGGCAAACTATATTGGAGAATCTTCAAAATTAGAAATTGTATAACTTTACATGAATGGTTTTGAGTTATGTCAATTTAATAGACATGTTTGTGCACAAAAGGCATGGATGATAAATGGGTAAGTTTCTAAGCCAACTTATTTAATATATCAATCTAGATTCAAATACGAATACTATTTTAATCTATCGTTCCCGAAAAAAAAAAGAAAAAAGCGTTCAAAATATTTTTTGCATTTTATAAAATGACTTTTTCCATTTCTCACTTTTGAAAGTATAATTTTAAATCCCTTACAAATTCACATTGGTCAAATTTGGTCTCTACTTAGGTTTCTGACTATTTTTGCCAAAATTCACTATGTGTCTTACACGTGATCATTTTCTAATGGCAAAATTATCAAATCAAATTTTACATAATCCAATCTATAGTCTCTCAAATTTCGCAAAATAAATTTTTTCATCTCTCACATCTCATAAAATAAATTTTTTCGCCTCGCACACTTACAAATTAAGCTTTTTCCTCCACACATTTTATAAAATGAATTTTTTCATTTCTAATTGATCATGTGTATGAATAGTTTTTTTAAACCTATGTATATATCTATTTAATGTTTTCTTAACAGTACGAATAGCCCTCCAGCAAAGTAGAACAACAATAAGCCAAATTCCCAGCTCCGGTTCTTGAGATAAACGAGGTCTCCGCTGTCTTGATTGAAACCTCCAGGGATAGTAAAAATTGTGGCAAAGTTAATGGTACCTATAGCTGTCAAACAAACCCATTTCACTAAATTTACCCATACCCGTCCATGAATAGATGGGTATGGGTATGTTAAATTTTTGCATATGGATATAAATGGGTTATCCAATAATACCCATTTATTAAATGTGTATTATTGGGTAACCCACCAAACCCAATTAACCCATTTAGAATTGTCTTCCCCCAAACCTCCTCACTTCTCCCACCCATTAACTTGCTCATTTTTCACCATTATCAATTTATGACAAGTTTTAGCCTCTTTTCTTATTTTTTCAAAATGAAATTTTAAATTTACACACGAAAAAATACTAGAGGTTCTAAATTTTTTGATTAAGTTTTTATGTTAACTTTTATAGTACTTAGTTCAAATTTTTATATTCTTATTATTTAATTATTAAATAGTATACAATTTTACGACATAGAGTACATATGGGAAAAATTTGATAATTAGGTTTATTGAGCATTATAAATAAATATTTAAAACTAATGATGGGTGCAAAGGATGGTATAAATTGATAACTTAGTTTGCAAAAATAAATTTAAATGAATTTACAAAAAGTTAAATAAATGGGTTATAAATGGATAATTGGGTTACCCAATTCATTTTTTGACTTACCCATTTATACCCATCTAATTAAATGGGTATAAATGGGTTGACTCACTTATACCCATTACCCATTTTACCCAACCCAAACCCGCCCAAATCATCCTTTTTGACACCTCTAATGGTACCAATGAGGACAAACACAATCAACACGCTATTGGCCATTTCGTTCATAGTTTTCTCAGCCTTTTTGCGTACACTCGCATGGTTCGTCTCAAATACTTGTGCTGCTGTCTTCCTTTCAGAATTTTGTAGTTGCCAGAGATATGGAAAAGAGTCATACTGCACTAGCTGTGGAGCCAAATTTCAATTGTAAGTTGCAAATAGTCCTGAAGAGAAAATTAAACAATACACAACAGGCAATGCAATATTGGTATTAATTTAATTTGGCACCTTAAACCAGAGGACATCCTAACACCAAGGGGAGTGCTGCGAGCGGATCCCAGACTTGCTGCGAGATGTATAATGATATTTCCTTCGTGATCAGTATCACTTAGTGTCCTATCCTTGTCAATACCACTAGTCATCAAGTAGTCATACAAGAACCTTTTTTTCTACTCCACTGCAGTTTGCAGTATATTCCTTCCTTTTTCATTAAAGGTATACGCAGCTTCAGGGTAGACTCTGAGGATTTCTAGAGCTACCTCACTGTTTCCCATTCTCGTTGCTTGTATTAATGGATCTGGCATCCTATTTTTCTTTTCTGATGGTATTCCAAACCCGATGCCTTCAAGATCTTAGTCTTCTGTGTGTACATAGTGGCTGCAATCTTCTTTTCTGATTAATCTTTCTGCAAGCATTACTGGAACTGTATGCCTTTGCTTTGCATCATCAATTTCTTTAAGCCAACGATTACCTAGTGGATGAATTTATCAAATTGGATCAACCATTAACAAGTAACTCCAATATGGGTAGATTTGATTAGGTGGATGCAGAAATAGTACTTCAAGATCCATTCCATGTCCAAGGCCTTTTGCTGTTCTTGGCATCTATTGTTTTGACACAAATCTTCTTGGTTCTTAAAAAAAAAAAAGAAACAGTTCGAGTTCGTTCAACCGGCTGAAATGAATTTCTAGACTTGCAGTTCCTTGTTATACATTTTTCTATGAGATGCTGATGAATAAAAAGATACGTGAAATAAAAGGAAATTGAAGAGAGCATGCAGGCCAAACTGAATAGCACTTGAAAGCAAAATACTTACATTGTTCAGGCATGAGAAAGAAACAAGTTTTACTCAAAGGAATAAGACGTTCTTGTAACTAGGAGCCTACGCTAGACAAGGCTCTGCTTCAACTCTCAAAAGATGAATTTTGGGGAAACAAAATTTTATCAACATATTTTATCATCACTAGCATGAGTGCATCTGGAGGGGAGACTAGAAGATGCTTTACGCAAGATAAACTTGTCTATAGGAGATCTGTTCAATTTATGAATGGAAGCTAAATTGCTTGGTTCTTCCGCACTATTGAAAGGTCGCAATTCCTTGTACAAGACCAGAATACCTGCCAGCAACATGACGAACTGATAGTTTCACTCTTTCAAAATTCTGAGGGCATTTAAAGCCTGCTTCCTAGAAAAAACATGCCGGCAGATCAAATGGTAGTTCAAATTGCTTCTCCAGAGACCCCAAAATCATTAAACATTGAAATTAGATGATTTTTAACAAGGTTTCCACTTTCCAGGCTAAGCACAAAAACATGTCACTGGAACATACTACACTAACAATTAGTTAAAATTTTTTTAAGATCTTCATTGAGTTCAAAACCATATTACATTCAGCTTAATGATTATTGTCAATTTGCCTGATCAACTTTACAGGTAAAGTAATTTTTGAAACTGGCTACTGATATCTGTGTCCAAATATATGTCTCTCATCCTAATAATTTTGCAGGAGACCTCATTTCTCATCCTAACATAACCGAAGTTTCCTTCCATGTAGGTTGAGAAGAAATGCCTGGAGGGATAACGTGGTAGAATGCATTCACATCAACTACTCAATCACTATCATGGCAGGTAATATTCACATGACTATCATCACAAAACACAAACATATCATCATGAGTTGTCACAATTACTGTAGTCTCTTCATCATGTTTTTGGTTCGCCTTGTCTTTGCCTTTTTTCTCAACTTGTTTCCATTTTAGAATTCTATACTCCTTCATATAATGCTCTTCTTTTTGCAATAAAAGAATGCATTATTTTTTCACTATCATTCCTGTTGTGGGGTGCTCTATTTTTGTTTCTCTCCCTTTCTTCTTTCTTTTCTATCACCAGGGTCTGAGATTCATTCACAATTCCTTGTTCTTTCTTCTTGAGTTCTTCATTCATCATAACCTCTTTTGATATATCCATGGTCAACACACCATTCAGAGCTAAATTACTGATAGAAATCATCATTTTCTCCTAGTTATTCGGCAGTGAACTGAACAATAGCAAAGCCTGTACCTCATCATCCAAGTTCAAGTTCAATGTAGTCGCTTGATTTATCAAGCCCTAAAAATTATTCAGATGCTTAGTAATATCTGCACCATGTTTGTATCTGATCCGAGTAATTTGCTTCAGACAAGATTTAAAGCGGTCTTTCTTTTATACATACTTTTTAACTTTTATCACAGAACATCAACTCTAATTTCATTAGCAAAGTGTTGGAAAAATGCTCTGATCAATCCACTTTCTAATATTACCAACAATTTTTCTGTGCATAGCAGCCCACTTTTAATCACTCATATCACTTGGTCTATTCTTATCCCCTAAAACATGTTCAAAAAAATCTCTACAATACAAATTGATGCTTATTCCAGCCTTGCCCCTTATCACATGTCATTTGATGCTTTCCCCTTGTCATTTTTTAAGCTTATTCCAGCCTTCAAAATCTAGTTTCCAATTGTTTTTGTCTATTTCACATTTTGCTAGTTCGTATGAGTCATATGAAGTGGATTTCGATCCTTTGCTGCCTCATATATTGGGTGACATGAATGTTTGTGTCAAGCACCATCCGAATGATATTCTTAACTTTCTGAATCAGGCCCCTTTGTGTGCTTGGTTTCATATTCCTTTTGAGTTCACATACATCCTACCGTTGCACAAATGACATATGGAATGGCTAGTCATCATAATGTTGTTTCCAATGTTGATACTGTCCAAACAAGTCGTTGATTTGGGGACAAATTTCTTTTAAGAGGAGGGGAATGATATAAACCCGACTTCTCAAGCATCATATTTTTAGTGAAGATTCGAGAACATGTTATGTCCAACTTGTTCCAAGTTTGAGCCAAACCAGTTTCAATTTTAAACTCTTGAAGTCGTTTGTTTCCTTTAGCTTCTAGCCATATTAGTTGACGGAATAAAGGCTATCGTCAAGTCAGTGATGTTGGTACAAGTGAAGGAATTGCAACCCGAAACTATTCCAAGTTTGATGCTTTAGTCATTTGCTTAGTTAAATTTCCAGCTTTGTTAATCATTAGTTAAGAGTTGGTTTAAGAGTTAAATTAAGTCATTTGATTAGGAAATAAAGGCTAGGTCATGTTGACTTATATTGGAGCCGAGCTAAAGTTTTAGAAAAGTAGTAATTTGTTTCCATATTTGATTAGAATACTTGTGTCTTGTAAAGGTTATAATAAAGTCTTGTCTAATGATATTCAATATATGAATAAGAGTGATATTTTCCAGCCAACTATTGGTGTGAAGAGAGAGTTCTCTCTTGGCTTCTTGGAAGCAACCTCTTGAATATTTTAGAGTTTCTTGACTATTCAAATTTTGGCTTATCAATTCAAAATCACGTTGAATTTTGGCGCCTTTTATCTTGTAAATTTGGTTCTTTAATTCGATTAGTTACGGGTTGAGTCAACATACTTGTGACTTCTAGAATTAATTAGGGTTAAGTTTTTTCGCTATCAAACCATAGGTATTAATCTTCTAGATTTGGAACTTGTGAAATATGGGCTTCGTCTCTGGCGGGGTTTGTATCACAAATAGTCTTTCATTTTAGGCTTTCAAATTGAATAATTAGTTGTATTTAATTTTAACATACAACCACTATCGGAATCATCTATTTTAACCAGTACAAATGAGTAGGCCATCCTGATTGTTTTGATACCACTTTGTTATGAAAGGGATACTGGTGCAGCCATACAATATTAGAATTAACCCAAAACAAAATATTCTTTTTCCAAATATCAATTAAAATAGAAACAAACAAAATCACTAAGCCACGATGTCAACAGTAATAGTAAAATGCAGAAAATAAAAGGTACAAGACACCAAAATTTTTAACATGAAAAATGCAAATTGAGAAAAAAAAAAGGACCTAGTATAGTAAAAAAAATTTCACTATCATAGTAATAGGAATATACTGGTCTACCCGAAACATTCATATGTGACAGGTGCCGAGCCTGTGCAATAACAATAAAAACCTAACTACCACCAAAAGTAGTCAATAATCAAATCCAGATATTGGAGTAAGGACTCTGGATGTGCAATGGGTTACTTGATTTACCCTGACTCCGAAGAGTTTGCTTAATCCGATATACCAGAATTGACTAACTGACGAAATTACTAACTAGTAGACAGTGACAAGCAGGGTCGTCTCCTCAGGGACTGGGGAAAAGTTCATTTTTTTAAGTCAAGATAAATGGGGGGGTTTGAGAATTAAATGCTAATGAATTGCTAACTAAATAAATTAACTGCGAAAAATAATTAATTGAGAGAAATAATTGGAAAAACTCTAGCAAATGATACACTTCAGAGTTGGTTCATGTAACTGATCATCGATTCACAAATAAATCCAACATTCAATTGTCGATACGATTTGACAATCAGTCCCTCCTTACCGTTTCGACAGTCAAGGTACGACTATTGACTATTTCCCTAATTCAGAAATAACCCTAGGTACGATATAGGATTTAATTCCCCAATTGCATTAGAAACTAGATAAACCCTACTCTAATCAATAAACACGCTACAAGAGTTTATTTAAATTAGATTGTTCGTTTCCCTGACACAAACCCAATTATGCCAGTTGCTACCGGAACGAAAGTAATCAAACAATTAAGGATTCAGCTACCCCCAATTAGCGAATAGACTACGTGAATAATTAAATATTGCGTAACTATTCAATCATATACAATAATTATAATCACTAGAAACAAAAAACATACAAATTCCAATGAATGAAGGAAGCAATTAAAATAATTTAGATCTCACAGTTATTGTTGAACCAAATCTTCAGTTGTCTCCTTGACTAGAAGTATGAAATTAGTTCTCCATAATTGGAGAGCAGGCCATGCGAAAAAGAACTGGGAAAAGCTGTCAATTCTTGTCTCACAAAAATTCGATCAACAGAGGAAAAGTAAAAGACAAGAAGAAGACTATTGCTTTTTCGTTGTTTTCTTCCCAATTTTTGCCAAAAGGCAAGAAAAGTCAAAGACCAAAAGTACTCTCTCTCCTTTTCGTTTCTAGCCTCTAAAAATGATGATGGAATATCTGCCCACTGTTTCCTACTTTTACTCCTAATTGATTGGTATCCTAATACCAATCAATTTCTAAAAAGAAAACCCTATTACAAGTCAACTTCCTCAGCTTTCCTTCTTCTTGGGAGTGGCCCACTAGCTTCCTAATTTGTAGCCAACTACTTGATGCATTTTTGGAAGCCTCTCACATACAATAAATCCCGAGAATCCAAACTTGAAGGCTGGAATTAGGCGTGCCCGCGTCTAACTGTCAGAAATTTTTATGAAATTGATTTTCAACACCTTTTCTTCACCAATTTCTGTAATTAACACGAAACACAAAATCTAAGTTGAATCTACCAAATAATGCAAAATTTAGTCCAAATAACTATGAAATATTAGCAAAATAACCCACTAAAATGCACCCTATCAATTTTTTTCACACTTAAACTATGCTTGTCTTCGAGCATACGTAACTCAGAAGTGCAATTAAGATATCAAGCAATTCATAGCAGGTCAAACCAATAAAGGTATTCTAAATTCCCCAACAATATCATCAAATTCAAAATATACCAAACTGCCAATTCTCACATTTAGTATACACTCATTCACTCCAAAGTGTATAGGATATAAGATGACTCTCAAATCAACACAATGGAATGCCATTACCATAAGCTTGCTTATATATCATATCTCCACCACTTTACTATGAATTAAATGCACGAATCAAAGGGATTTCACAAGGTTGTAATGAAACTCGGGTGAAGGGGTAGGATAAAAAGGATTTTAAGGGTGTAAAAATGTCAAAAAATATGTCTAGAAATTCATTGCACAGGTTCTTACAAATTTGTACCATCAAGGCATATCAACAACCCAACAAGTGAAAGTAATAGTCGACACTTGTCACAAATACTTTGATTTCAACTTTTTTTTCTTTTTTTCTATTTTTTCCTTTTTTTTCTTTTGTTGCTTCTCTTTTTGTTTCTTTTTTCTTGAATACTGACACCATAGAAATCAACTTCCCTTGTCATACTTTGCATTTCTGATTCACTGCCTTTCAAATAATATCCCAAACTTCCATGCAATGAAATCAAAGCATTTCGTTAACACAAGGTACAAAGAGAAAGTCTAAAAAAAAGGTTTTTTGGCTAACAATTAGGGTATTAAACGAAGAAAAAGGGTTAAAGGCTCAACTTGGCTCACTAAAGGTAGATAAAATAAAGGTAGGTTTTTGACCAAGTCAAAAATGGTTCAAACCTAGGTGCCCTCATCATTTAAATGCATCCAACTCAACAAAATTGTGATCTCGACATGCATAATAAAGCAAGTTCTAGAATGTCCAAACCATGTGTACAACCACTCGACAAACGAAAAAAATAAAAAAAATAAAGCAAAAATAGGGTATAATGCTCACAATCAGGCACAACAATCTCTCAAGTGGTCAGGAATTAATGTTAAATCCAGCATATTCATCAATTAATTCCATCATCAAAAAAAGTAGAAAATCTCATGGCATGAACTCACTAATCATACTCGTATCTCAATTACATTCATCATTGCTTAACATAAAGAACTACTAAAAAGAAAATGCAAAACAAACAACTAAAAGCATAGTTAACCCTCCTTTACACCTAAACCTTACATTGTCCCTAATGTAAGCAATAAAGAATAAGAATAAAAGCAATTGGGCAATGACACTTCCCTGAACACGGAGGAGGGTAGAAAAGGACTAAGGTTTGGGAGGAAAGGGTGGACGGGAAGCCCACGTGGATGAAATACTGAGCCAAGTTCAGTGCCATATAAGAAACCTGGCGCTTGATCCGCTCCATTCGAGAATCCATCTGATGTAACTAGAAGCGAAGGTCGGAGACTGCCTGCCTCGACCGAAAGACTGCCTGTCTGTCGAGGATGACGGTAGAGGTGTAGAAGAGGAAGGTCTAGGGGCGTCAATAGAAGGACCGCCAATCTCAGAAGGGACGGATCTGGAAGTTTTGTGCTTAGGAGGAAACTGGATCAACCCCGAAAGAACAAACTGGAAGACACCATTGACCTATTACACTAGACCCATCATTTCCAAACAAACTAATGAAGAGATTCTATAGTACAAGCCAAATGCAGATTATGATTAGTCAAATCCAAAATCCCAAGATTAACAGCCAATTGAGTGATAAAAGAACCCAGAATTAACGGCTTATTTTTCTTGCTGAAGACAGTTCGGAGGTGAGAAGCATACTAACAACCCAAGTTGACCTTAACCTCAGCAACCATACACCAAATAAAAAAGAACTCGAGTTTGGTCAAAGTACCCGAACTATCTTTCTTACCTGAGAAGCTATAAGCCATAAAACGGTGTAGATAACGAAAAATGGGGTTCTTAAGGAAAGAGACTTTAGACTGGATAGGATCATAAGATTGAGTGTTAACCGACAATTTTTTTTAATAGCCAGTGTTATGGGAGAAAAAAGGGCTTAGTGTATTCACAAGCACTCACCATATATTCATCAGTTTGGGAATAGTGGATGTTAATGAAACCAAGAGCTAAATTGAATTCAGTGATGGACTGTTTGAATTCCCTATCCATCAATTTAAACCGAACCACCTCAGGAGTCGTAACAGAGAATTCATCTGGTACATTAAACTCGAAAGTGGCATAGAATTTCCACGTTAATTTAGTGAAAGTAGGTAAAATAATAGACGCATAATTTGTCCAACGTATGGCGGTTAACTTTCTAGTGATCTCATCCCTAATGTTTAAAAGATCGAGTGTGGAGTCATGCATGAATTTACAAGAAACAATTTTCCCTGTACAAGCAGCGGCAAAACGTTCCTTATCAGCTGTCATGGTAAAGGTCAAATGGCCACCAAAGTGGGCCGCAAAAGAGAGGCGAATTTCCCTATTTCTCCCAAGGTGGGTCCGGGGACCACTCGAAGCAGATGCTTGGGAAGGTCCACTTAAAGGGACAGTTGGCTGTGGGGATGAAATGGATGATTGGTTTCTATTTTTATCCTTTGTCTTAGCCATTGACACCAGTAAACAGGACAAGAGCAAGGTACCAACACTCGAAATAAGTCAACCGGCAAGCCAATTAAATAAGGGGTCCCCAATCAAAGTTCCAAACACCGATAACTAAAGAAATTGATAATCAGACAAACACAACAATTAATGATAACTACCCAAACATAGTAAACACACAAAAACTAATTCAACAGACTAATACAACAAAACTCCCCAAATACAACAAATTTAATATAAAATTAAGCAGACCGTCAGAAGTAGCCAAAGAAAAATTCACAGCAACCCAAGTAAGCACAAATTATCTGCCATCAGCTAAAAATTCAATTGTCTGTCCTCAGCTAAAAATTAAATGTTTGTCCTCAACTAACAAAAATAGAAAATCAAAGAAAGAAGGGACCTGAGGTAAGAGTAGGCAGTGGGTATGACGGCGGAGCAGCAGCGACGGCAACGACGGTGGAGGTGACGATTTTAATGTATATGGGGATAGTTTTGATGAATATCTTGACAATCTAGCTTTAATTTTAAAAGGGTGCATAGAGACAAATTTAGTTTTTAATTGAAAAAAATATCATTTTATGGTGGAGTATGGTATCGTTTTAGGATATGTAGTGTCGGCTAGAGGAATAGAGCTAGATAAAGCAAAAGTCGATATTATTTCTATTTTACCTTACCCAGTAAGTGTACGGAAAGTACGTTCCTTTTTGGGTCATGCAGGGTTCTATAGCAGATTCATCGAGGACTTTTCGAAGATTGGAGTACCCTTGTTCAAATTGTTGCAAAAGGACGTGGCATTTGACTTCACTGATGATCAAGAAGACGTCATCATGGCTAATGCTCGAACTTTAAGGGAGTTGGCTACTCCAAACTATAATCAACAATCATTATGCATTACCTTTCCAAATTTAGATGAAGAAACTCCTTTTGAATTAAAGTTTGGCCTAATTCATCTTTTACCTTCTTTTTATGGTTTTTCAGGTAAAGAGCCATACAGGCACTTGCAAAAATTTGATGTAGTATGCACAAGTATGAAACCTCTGGGGATTACTGAGGAGCAGATAAAAATGTGAGCATTTCTCTTTTCCCTCAAGGACGCGGCAAAAGATTAGTTCTACTATCTGCCACCAGGTAGTATAACAACTTGGAAACAGTTAAAGAAGAAGCTTTTGAAAAAATATTTTTCAGCATCAAGAGCCGCCAGTTTGAGAAAAGAAATATGCGGCATTACACAGCATCCAGGGGAGTCTCTCTATGACTATTGGGAGAAATTCAAGAAACTGTGTACTAGATGCCCCCAGCACCAGATTAGCGAGCAGCTCTTGATTCAATATTTCTACGAAGGTTTGTTATATACAGACAGAAGTCTTATAGACGCTGCTAGTGAAGGTGCTTTGATGAATAAGACCCCCCAAGATGCTTGAGAATTGATAGAAAGGATGGCAGAAAATTCTCAATAATTTGGCACAAGAGAGGATGTCCATACTCGTTGAGTAAATGAGGTAACTGTCTCATCAATTCAACAACAAATATTTGAATTAACTTCAACTATTCGACAGTTGGCTGCAGGGAATTTGTAGCAGGCCAAAACATGTGGTATTTATAAGGACACAAGTCATCTGACAGATTGGTGTCCACTGTTACAAGATGAAGGAGTTGAACAAGTGACCATGGCTGGCAACATGTAGTATGACCCTTACTCCAACACGTATACTCAGAATTGGAGAAACCATCCGAATTTCAGCTATGGAGGTAACAAGTAGCAAAATTCTTTTTCCAATAGGCAGCAAGATTTTCAACTGCAGTACCTCTCGAAATCTCAATCTCATTCATCAAATGTTGACATGTCTTTGGAGGATATGGTCAAGACATTGGTTGCTAACACCACGCAACTCCAATAAAATGCCATTCAATACCAACAAAGGACGGACACGAGTATAAGAAACATAGAAAATCAGTTGAGTTAGATGGCCTCTACACTACATCGCTTAGAGTCTCAAGAGAAAGGAAGACTTCTATCTCAGCCTGAAGTTAATCCAAAGAATGTGAGTGCTATGACCCTCAGAAGTGGAAAAGAAATTAAAGGGCCTACGGTTCTGAAGGATAAGAGACATGATCAAATTCAAAAAGAGATGGAAGATAAAAGGCATGAATGGGCATCTACAATAAGCAATTGATTTTTCCAATTTCTGAAGAATTGCCCTCACAGACCATCAACGACCTTAAGGAAGATGAGAATGTAATTATTCTAACAAGTGACATGGAGTTGCAAAAGTCTCAAGAAGAAGGATTTAAATATGTAGTTGAACAGGGAATTGAAGTGCAAGAAATAAGACCCTAACATCAAATGGTTCAAGTAAATGAATCCAGTGAACAATCTCCACATGCGGTGATATCTCCTCCATTCCTTAATCAATATTCTTCTGACTCTTATTCTTTAATTCCTGTTAGTGAGATTGACTTTATTATGTCAGAAAATTTTAAGTTTCATGACAGGAATAAATTAAGAGCCATGATGGAAAAATATCTCAAACCAATAAGTGTTCGTGATAGAGGAGTGAGTGAAGAATTAAGATTCTTGTTGACTTGTTTGGTGCCATCTATTAATCCATGGAAGACCGTACCTCGTGTGGTCAAGGATTACTCTATTTACGAGGGTTATCAGGACTACAAAGAAGATGAAACACTGAAACGAGCTACATGATTTTATCCTCCGTGAATAAACATGACAATGTCTAGCCAAAAACATTAAAGAAATGCGCTTTTTGGGAGGCAACCCAAATATTGGTTTTGTTTATTTTTCATTGTTCAATTCTTTAAATTTGTCGTTTCTCACTTGGGTACTGATCAATCTTGATGTTTTCCCCAACTGTGATCAGGACAGGAAAACTTGCCGTACCTACGCGAGGAGGGCATGCGTTAATCTTGTAAGTCCCAGCCTCATGGTCAGGAGACTTTGCCAAACACAGTATGCTCACGCCATGTTGGTGAAACGTCAACATTTTGCAACATCGACAGGAAATGGAAACTTGGCGTGCCCACGTGAGAAGGGCAAGCATTAAATTGCGAAAAGTGATTCCCAAGGTCAGAATACTTTTTCCCATCTTGGCGTGCCCACACCAGGTGGTCATGCCTAAGGCATGAATTTTCGTCTATGGACAGAAGACTCTTTAATAGTTAGGCGTGCCCACATCATGTGGTCACGTTTAAGGAACTTAATTTTCGAGGGTTGGACAGAAGACTCGAGGGCAGTTAGGCATACTCGCGTCTAACGCAGTGGTTCTAAAAATTTTAAAAAAAAATTCCTTTCTCTCTTTTCTCTCTTTCTTTCTTTCTTTCCTTTTCTTTTTCCTTTTCATTTTCTTTTCCATTTTCTTTTTCTCCTTCTCTTTCTTTCTTTCTTTCTTCTTTCTTCTCTTTTCTTCTTCTCTCCCTTTCCTTTTTCTTCCTTTCTTTCCTTTTCCAGCCGCAAGACAACAACCTTAGGACCTCAAATTCCATTGCTTGCGCCGTTTCTACTTGTCACCATCACTGCCACACCATGCTGTCGTCGCTGGCCACTTTGGACGGCCATCTCTGGTCTCGTCGTTAGTTTGGCATCCCTATTCTTCGTTTGGGGTAAAATGGAGCCGATTGACTTAAAACCCTGGTCGGCGCCACTCATTTTCACCATCCATTGCTGGCCGTTCGTTATCACTTCACACTGCCCTTTCCATCCATAGCTGTCCACAACCCTCCTCAATTACCAGGGAAGTTTCATTGTCCTTTTTGCTTCGTATTCTATTTCTTTTATTTCTTACATTAAGGACAATGTAAGATTTATGTGTGGGGGGAGAGTATATTGCTAATATATTGGAAAAGTGCAAGTGTAGGTATTTTTGTTGAAAATTTTTTTGTTTGACTTTATCAAAATTTTGCCATATTTTTGTGCATATTTGTGATTATTCCTGATAAACGATGGTTAGATATTTCAAAATTTTCTATTGCTAAGATTTTATATTCTAAGGTGTTAAGTATGAAATAGTTAAGTTTAAGAGTATCTCTTTCGTAAATATTTGAGATTTTGTGACTTTTTACAATTTTTGATTAAATTTTCTGAGGATTATCAATATTTTTCTAGCATTTTTTTTATGCAAATTGGTTTAACTATTAATCTTAGTTCTCCATGTTTAAGAAATGAAGCGGATTTGTGTGTTTTTAGTTCTAATTTGGTGCTTATTTATAAATAATATTTGGCTATACTCCACTAGTATCGTTGCTAATAACCGGAGGTTTTCACCACAAGTGTCGATTTTGGCATCAAAAAGTGACGATAACTAAGAGTATGTGATTTTTAAACAATGATGGCTGAGTAACCGGGCTCCTTCATTTGGCCAATGTTGGAGTTCGCGTCAAAACGCTTAAATAGCTAAAAACTAACCATTCCCTTTGAAAAAAAAAATCAATCAAGTGTGAGGATATTGTAAAAACAAAAATGTGCTAATAGTGAAAAATGTGAAAGTGTTTGAATGAATTGTCAGCCCACTGATCCATGAATTTTAATGTTGAAATTTTGCTTAATAGTCGAACCATTTGCTTATGGATGCTGGTTAAATATTTTATATTCTTAGATAAATTAGTTATAAATTAAAAGAGTCCTTAATCTTGAAAGCTAACTGGAGAGATATTTCTTGAAAATTGCCACTAATACTTGATATATGTTTTAATTGTATTTTGGCAATAGAATATTTGAATAATAACCATTGTTTGAATTTGATTGCTTGATTTGTGTTCTCATGCTTGAGGACACGTATGATTTAGATGTGAGGGAAATTGATAGGTCATAATTTGTTGTTAAATTTATAATTATTTTCTCCTTGATTTTTGCCAAATATCATCTTATTTGATAGATTCTACTTATATTTGGTATTTTGTACTTATTTCAGGAACGGGAATGAAAAGTGATTAAATGAAGATTTTCTAGTGAAAAAAAATCTGATGGTTGCACATGGGCACGCCTAAACTCACTGCTCAAAGCAGAAAAGTCAGGATCTCACGCGTACAGAGGCAATTTCCAAAGAATTGTGGATTCCAAATCCAAGGCTATGCTGGAATAACTATTGTCTTTTTTCTATTTAGTAGTTGAGTACTATTAGGAAACATGTTTTTAGGAAATCTATTAGATTAGGAAAGTTCATATAAATTAGGATTCTAGACTATTAGTAAGTCTTTTAGCTTGAAACTTTTAGGGAGGACGGCAGCCGCTGGCTTCTCTTCTCTTCTTGGTAGTTTTTTTTTCGATTGTAAAATGTTGATACAATTTCCTTGAATGGAATGGCGTGAGTTACACTCAATGGAGAGTACTTAATCTTGTTTTCTAATCGAAGGTCAACTTGAAGATGCGGTGCCAAACATCTGTGAGATCGAATTAATTTTATTTATTTCTTTTATTCATTGGTATTCGTACGTTTTCTAATTTAATTTCTTATGATTGTTATATTATTTGAATGTCAAGGATCCGATATTCGACTTAACCTAATAATCTACTGTCAGATTAATTGATTGAATCTGTAATTGGTCAATTGATTAATACCAGTGACGACTAGCGTAATTGGTTTCATGTTAGGGAAACGTATGATCTTTCTTCTTGCAATTGAGAAATTAAATCCTATGGTTGTACCTTGGATTATTTCTTGGTTAGGAAAATAGTTAATGGTCGTACCTTGACTATCGAAAAGGTAAGGAAAGGTTGGTTGTTTATCGCGTGTATGACAATTATAACCAATATAGTAATGTGTAATTGAATTATCTTTTCATCAATGATCAATTGAATGGATCGTGTCTGAAAAGTTCCACCTTTGACTAGAGTCGTATTGGTTATTGATTAATTTCTGTTTATTTCTATTAGTTGTTTCATTAGTTAGTTAATTAGTTATTTATATTCTCCAAAAACTCTCCCATACTTCGAACTCTGGAAAAAATGAATTATCCCAAATCCCTATGGATTCGACCATACTCATCGCTATATACAAAATTTGTATTTTTCTCGAGTGGATATTTATTATTGCACAGGCTCGACACTTGTCAAGATGGCATTTGATAAACTGAATGAGTCATTGACATCACCACCCGTCATCCAACCCCCAGACTGGAGCCTTCCATTCAAAATAATGTGCGACGCGAGTGATTACGCAGTGAAAACAGTGTTGGGGCAAAGGATGGGTAGGACAACATATGCAATTTACTATGGATCGAAAGCATTGAATGGAGCTTAACTTAACTATTCTACAACGGAGAAATAATTATTAGCTGTTGTTTTTGCACTAGAGAAATTTAGGTCTTATTTATTGGGTGCAAAAGTAATAGTTTTCTCTGATCATACAGTCTTAAGGTACTTGTTGATAAAAAAAAGATGTAAAATCAAGGCTCATCAGATGGATCCTGCTCCTGCAAGAGTTCGACTTGGAAATTAAAGATAAAAGTGGGGTAAAAAACTTGGTTGCTGATCATTTGAGCCGCTTGCTTATAAATAAGGAGGAGCAGCCATTGAGAGAGGCGTTTCCAGAGGAGCAACTACTTGCCGTTGATTCGTCTGCCCCTTGGTATGCTGATATTGTAAATTTCTTAGTAACTAATCAATTACCTGCAGATTGACCAAAGGTTAGGAGAGACAAACTGAAAAGTGATGCCAAATACTACATTTGTGACGATCCCTATCTTTGGAGGCAATGTTCTGATCAAGTGCTAAGAAGGTGTGTAAGTGCATATGAATTCCACTCCATTTTAACTTTTTACCGTTTGTTTGCATGTGGAGGGCACTTTGGGCCAAAGCGAACAGCTCGTAAGGTGTTGGAGAGTGGCTTTTATTGGTCCATCATTTTTAATGATGCGTATTTATTTTGTAAATCTTGTGATAAGTGTCAAAGGATGGGGAATATTTTCCGTAGGTACCAAATGCTTCAAATCCCCATGTTGTTTGTTGAAATTTTTGATATTAGGAGTATAGATTTTATGGGTCCTTTTCCCTCATCTTTTGGGTTCTTATATATCTTACTTGCTATTGATTATGTTTCAAGTGTGGAAGCAAAGGCTACTCGAACTAACGATCCTAAAATGGTTGCAGAGTTTTAAAGTTTAATATTTTTGTCCGCTTTGGATGTCGAGAGTTGTAGTGAGTGATAGGGGAACACATTTTTGTAATAATACTGTTGCTGGCCTATTCCGTAAATATGGCATACTGCACAAAGTATACTCGCCATATCATCCACAGACAAATGGTCAAGCTGAAGTGTCAAACAAGGAGATCAAGTCAATCTTGGAGAAGATGGTGTGCCCTGATAGAAAGGATTGGAGTTTGAAATTAGAAGATGCACTATGAGCCTACCGCACCGCGTATAAGACGCCGATTGGAATGTCCTCATATAGACTAGTTTTCGGTAAGACTTGCCATCTTTCAGTGGAGTTCGATCATAAGGTATTCTGGGTAGTGAAACAATGCAATATGAATCTTGAGGAAGTGGGGATATATACAAAATTGCAGCTACAAGAGTGGGAAGATATTATGAATGAGGCATACGAGAATACAATGATTTATAAAGAGAAAAGCAAAGTTTTTAACGATCAACAAGTCTCAAGGAAATCATTTGTAGTGGGACAAAAAGTCCTCTTGTATCACTCGAGATTTAAACTTTTTTCTGGTAAGTTGCGTTTTCGTTGGATTGGTCTATTTATCGTTTCTAATGTTTTTCATTGTAGTGCAGTGGAGATCCAAAGTTTGAAGACGGAGAAGAAGTTCGTGGTGAATGACCATTGTCTCAAACCTTACTATGAAAGATTCTCCATTGAGGAAGCCGAGTTCATACAACTCGAGGATCCGATTTATCCTGCTTGAGAGTTTCGGCCAAGTCTAACCAAAAACGCTAAAGAATGGCGCTGCTTGGGAGGCAATCCAAAGCTTTTTGTTTTAGTTTTCTTATATTTTTGGAGTTTTTGTTAAGTGCTAGTTGCATTTAGTGAGTTGTTGTTTTTATGGCAGGAAGTTGGCAATTAGACGTGCCCACGCCAAGAGGTCACGCCTACGGAAGAAAGTCTTAATCTGGCGGTCAGAAGACTCTATAGCAGTTAGACGTGCCCATACCAGATGATCACGTTTAATGAACTCAATTTCTGAAGAATAGTCAGAAGACTCTATGGTAGTTAGGCATGCCCACGCCAGGTGGTCACGTTTAAGCATCTTAATTTCGAACTGTTGGTCAGAAGACTAGAAGACAGTTAGGCGTGTCCACGACTAACACGGGGGTCCCTTTCTTTAAAAAAAAAAGTTTGAAAAGACAGAATTGCCCTCACTTAAAAAACAAAAGAGGGCTAAACCCCACCGGTGCCCTACTTTCTTTCTTCTTTTTTTCCTTTATTTTCTTTATTTTCTTTCTTTTTCTTCTTCTTCTTACTTTTCCCCTTGGCCGCCGTTTCATTCTTCGCCGCCGCCCTCCACCAGCTATCGTGCCTCCTTCGCACGTGCAGCACGCCTACCAAGTGCGCAGTTAGCCCTCCTAGCCCGTAAGTCCAGGCCTACAGCACGCCGCAGCAGTGCACACTCAGCGTGCGCGTACTTTGCGCATGCACCCATGCACTTAGCAGCTTGCCCAGCTAGCCTGTGCGTCAATAGCGCGCTTTTTGCGCCTGGGCGCGCACCAATAGCCAGCAACGCAATAGCCTAGCGCGAGCCTCTCCTCAGCTCAAGCCAAGGGCGAGAGCTCTAGTGCAGCCCCGCCACGCTCATCTGTCTGAGCGTGTAACCCATGCGGGGCGCCGTTTCCACCTCCGCTGTCGCCTCTGCTCCTCAGCCGTCATCCTCACTACCGGCTACCACCTCAGGTCCCTTCTTTCTTTAATTTTCTATTACTTTTAGCTGAGGATAAATTTTAAATTTTTAGTTGCGACCAGACATTTAATTTCTAGCTGATGATAGATTTTTAATTTTTAGCAGATGACAGATAATTTGTGCTTAATTTGGGTGCTGTGATTTTATCTTTGGCTGCTTTTGACTATCTGCTCAATTTTGTATTAAAATCTTGGTATTTGGAAAAGTTTTTGCTATGTTTACCTATTTATTTAGTTTTTGGTGTGTTTATTGTCTATTTCCTTAATTATTGGTGTTTGAAGTTGTAATTGGGGACCCTTTATTTAATTGACTGGCAGTTGACTTTTTTTGAGTATTTGTACCTTGCCATTGCCCTGTTTACTAGTGTCAAATGGCTAAATCAAAAGATAAAAGCAGGAATAGACCATCCACCTCCACCCCACAACCAACTGTCCCTTTGAGTGGACCTTCCCAAGCGACTGCCTCCCCGGACTCGCCTTGGGAGGAATATAGAGGTTTACATCTCCTCTCCGACCCACTTTGGCGGCCATTTGACCTTCACCAGGGCTGCTGATAAGGAGCAGTAAGTCGCTACTTGTACAAGGAAAATTATTCCTTGTAAGTTTATCCATGACCCTACACTCGATCTTCTAAATATTAGGGATGGGGTCACTAGGAAATTAGCCGCCATAGGCTGGACCAATTATGCTTCTATTATTTTACCTGCTTTCACTGAGCTAACGTGGGAATTCTATGCTACTTTTGAGTTTAATATCCCTGATGAATTCTTCGTTACTACTCTTTGGGTGGTGTGATTTAGATTGATGAGTAGGGAGTTCAAATAGTCAATCACTGAATTTAATTTGGTTCTTGGTTTTATTGACATTTTCTATTCCCAAAGTAATGAATATATGGCAAGTGCTTGCGAGTACACTGAGCCCTTCTTTTCCCATAACACTGGCTATTGAAGAGACTTGTCGGTTGACCGACAATCTTATGATCCTAGCCAGTCTAAAGTCTCTTTTCTTAAGAGGCCCATTTTTCGCTATTTACACCGTTTTATGGCTTATAGTTTTTCCGATAGGAAAGACAGTTCGGGTACTTTGACTAAACTCGAGTTTTTTTTATTTGGTGTATGGTTGCTGAGGTTAAGGTCAACTTGGGTTGTTGGTTTGCTTCTCACCTCAGAACTGTCTTAAGCAAGAAAAATAAGCCATTAATTCTGGATTCTTTTATCAATCAATTAGCTATAAATCTTGGGGTTCTGGACTTGACTAATCATAATCTGCATTTGACGTGTACTATGGAATCTCTTGATTTAGTTTGTTTGAAAAAAATGGGTCAAGTGCAACAGGTAAATGGTATATTCCAGTTCGCTCCTCCGGAGTCGATCCAAATTTCTCCTAGGCGTAAAGCCTACAAGTTTGCCACTTCTGAGACTGGTAGCCCTTCTACTGACGCCCCTGGGCCTTCCTCTTGGGCACCTCTGTCGTCGTCCTCTGCTGACAGATAGTCTTCTGACCTTCACTTCCAGCTACATCACATGGATACTCGATTGGAGCGGATCGAGCGCCAGGTGTCCGGAATGGGGCAGAACTTGGCTCAATACTTCATCCACGTGGGCTTCCGTCCATCCTTTCCTTCCGAGGCTTAGTCCGTTTCTATCCTCCTCCGTATTCAGGAAAGTATCGTTACCCCATTACCTCTATTTTGTCTCTATTTGCATACATTCAGAGCAATGTAAGGTTTAGGTGTGGGGGAGGATTAGTTATGTTTTTAGTTGTTTGATTTGCATTTTCTTTGTCTTAGTAGTTCTTTGCTTTAAATAATGATGACTGCAATTGAGATACGAGTATGAGTAGTAAGTTTATGCCATGAGATTTTCTACTTTTCTCGATGATGAATTGATTGATGAATATGCTGAACTTGACATAATTTTGACCACTTGTGCGATTTTTGGGATTAATTTTTCGTTTGTTGAGTAGTTATTGCACATGATTTGTCATTCTAAAACTTGTTCGGTTATGCGTGTCAAGACCACATTTAATTGACATTTAATTGAATTTGATGCATTAATATGATGAGGGCACCTAAGATTGAATCATTTTTTGCTTGCTTAAAAACCTATCTTTATTTTATCTACATTTAGTGTGCCAAATTGAGCCTTTAACCCTTTTCTTTGTTTGACACCCTAATTGTTATCCGAAAAATCTTCTTTTTAGACTTTCTCTTTGTACCTTGAGTTGAAGAAATGCTTTGATTCCACTGCATGGGAGTGGGATATTATTTGAAAGGCAGTGAAAATGCAAGAATGCCAAGTGAAGTTGATTTCTATGGTGTCAGTATTCAAAAAACAAAAAGAGAAAAAAAGAGAGAAGCAATCAAAAACAAAAAAAAAAGAAAAAAAGAGAGAAAAAATATATATGAAAAAAAGAAGTTGAAATCAAAGTATTAGTGACAAGTGCCGACTTACTTCGCTTGTTGGGTTGCTGAGATGCCTTGGAGGTACAAATTTGCAAGAACCTGTGCAATGAATTTCTAGGCATTTTTTTTGACATTTTTACACCCTTAAAATTCTTTTTATCCTACCCATTCACCTGAGCTTCATTACAACCTTGTGAAGTCCCTTTGATTTGTGCATTTAATTCATAGTTAAGTGGTGGAGATGGGATATAAGAGCGAGCTTATGGTAATGTCATTCCATTGTGTCGATTTGAGAAACCATCCTATATCTTATACACTTTGGAATGAATGAGTGCATATTAAATGTGAGAATTGTCAGTTTGGTATATCCTGATTTTGATAAGGTTGTTAGGGAATTTGAAATACCGTTATTTGTGTGAACTGCTGTGAATTGCTTGGTATCTTAATTTCACTTCTGAGTTAAGTATGCTTGAGTGCAAGCATAGTTTAAGTGTCGGGGAGATTGATATGGTGCATTTTAGTAAAATATTTTGCTAACATTGCATTATTGTTTGGACTAAATGTTGCACTATTTGATGGATTCTATTCAGATTTTGTGTTTAGTGTTAATTACGGGAAGTGGTGAAGAAAAGGTGCTGAAAATCAACATTCCAGAAAACTTCCTGACAGTTAGGCGTGCCCACGCCTAACTCCAACTTTCAAATCTGGATTCTCAGGATTATTCGCACGTGGTAAGCTTCAGAAATATGAGTGAAGTAACTGGCTACAAATTGGGAAATCAGTGGAGTCGCTCCAAAAGGAAAGCAGAAGTTGAAGAAATTTGAATTGTAATAGGATTGCTATTTAGGAAGTAATTGGTATTTGGTTACCAACTAATTAGGAGAAAAAGTAGGAAAGGTGAAAGATTGTAGGACTGTCTCTTTTGGGAGGCTAAAAATGCAGAGAGTATTGTACTTTTATTCTTGTCTTTGACTTTTTGCTTCTTAGCACAATTGGGAGGAAACAAACGAAAAAGGCCACAATTGTTGACTTGTTCCATTGTTTCTTTTTACTGAATTGGTGAGTCATCAGACTCTTTTTATGCTTTTGTTAGAGACAATAGAAAGCAATGATTTTTTACCTGTTCTTCTTTCTCTATTGACCGAATTTTGGGAAACAAGAGTTGACAGTTTTTCTCAACTGCTTTACATGGCTTGTTCTCCATTAATGGAGAACTAACTTCCTACTTCTAGTCAAAGGGACAATTGAAGATTTGGTTCGGCAATTACTGTGAGATCTAAATTGTTTTAACTGTTTCCTTCATTTATTGGTATTTATATATTTTTTACTTTTAATTGTTATAACTATTGTGTATGATTGAATAGTGCGCAGTATTTAATTATCCACGTAAGTTATTTTGCTAATTAGGGGTAGTTGAATCCGTAATTGTTTGATTACCTCCGTCCCAGTAGCAACTGGTGTAATTGGATTTATGTCAGGAAAACATATGATCTAATTTAAACAAACCCTCGTAGCGTGTTTGTTAGTTAGGGTTGGACTTTTTTAATTCTAAATGCAATCTAAAAATTAAATCCTACAGTCGTACCTAGGATTATTTTCTGATTAGAAAAATAGTTAACGGTCGTATCTTGACTATAGAAAAATTAAGGAAAAACTGGTTGTTTATCGCGTGTATGACAGTTATAACCAATCTATTAATGAATGTTGGAATTATACTTGAATCGATGATCAGTTGCATGAACCATTTCTGAAATGTACCCTTGGCTAGAGTTCTCCCGATTATTTCTTTCAATTAATTATTTTTTTCGCCTTTAATTTATTTAGTTAGCAATTCATTAGCATTTAATCCTAAATCCCCCCGTTTGTCTTGACTCGAAAGGAAACGAACTTTTCTTCAGTTCCTGAGGAGACGACTTTACTTGGCACTGTTTACTACTTAATAAATTTTGTCAGTTAATTAATTATGCTATATCGGATTAAGCAAATTCTTCAAAAACAAGGTGAATCAAGTAATCTATTGCACATCTAGAGTCCCTACTCCAGTATTTAAAATTGATTACTGACTGCTTTTGATGGTAGTTAGGTTTTGTTATTATTATTGCACAGGTTCGGCACCTGACAGGCTTTTACTTCTACCCATTTGGAAACATAATTAACAGCAAGTAAGATGTATAAGAAATCAAAAGACGAGAAAAAAGGACCCATGAAATCTATACCCCAAACATAAAAAATTTCAACAAACAATATGGGGGTTTGAAATATTTAGTCCCTACGAAAAATATTCCTCACCCTTTGACACCTATCACAAGATTTACAGAATAAATATGCATCTTTAAAAAGGGTGGGCTAATAAAAGCCACTCTCCAATACCTTACGAGCTGTTCGCTTTAGCTCAAAGTGCCCTCTACATGCAAACGAATGACAAAAAATTAAAAGTGAGTGAAATTCACCTACGCTTACATACTTTCTTAGCACTTGATCCGAACATTGCCTCCAAAGGTAGGGGTTGTCCCAAATGTAGTATTTGACATCATTTTTCAATTTGTCTCTCTTAGCTTTTAGCCAGTCTGCAGGTAATTGACTAGTTACTAAGAAATTCACAATATCAGCATACCAAGGTGGAGACGAATTAACGGCCAATAATTGCTCATCTGAAAACGTTTCTCTCAATGGTTGATCCTCCTGATTTGTAAGTAAGTGGCTCAAGTGATCAGCAACCAAGTTCTCTGCCCCACTTTTATCTTTAATCTCCAAGTCGAACTTTTGCAGGAGCAGAATTCATCTGATGAGTCTTGATTTTGCATCTTTCTTCGTCAACAAGTACCTTAAAGCTGCATAACCAGAGAAACTATTACTTTTGCACCCAACAAATAAGACCTAAATTTTTCTAGTGCAAAAATAATAACTAATAATTCTTTCTCCGTCGTAGAATAGTTAAGTTGAGCTCCATTCAATGCTTTTGATGCATAGTAAATTGCATGCGCAGCCTTGCCAATCCTCTACCCAACACTGCTCTCACTGCATAATCATTCACATCGCACATTATTTCAAACGGGAGGTTCCAGTCTGGGGGTTGAATGACGGGTGGCGATGTCAACGACTCCTTCAGTTTATCAAATGCTACCTTGCATTCATTGGTTAAGTCAAATGCTACGTCCTTTTGCAACAGTTTGAACAAGAGCGTTCCAATCTTTGAAAAATCCTTGATGAATCTTCTTTAAAACCATGCATGACCCAAAAAGAAACGTACTTTCCGTACACTTACGGGGTAAGGTAAAATAGAAATAAGGTCTACTTTTGCTTTGTTTACCTCTATTCCTCTAACAAACACTACATGTGCTAAGACGATACCATGCTCCACCATAAAGTGACATTTTTTTCAATTAAGAACCAAGTTTGTCTCTATGCACCTTTTTAAAATCAGAGTTAGATTGTCAAGACATTTATCAAAACTATCCCCATATACACTAAAATTATCCATGATTATCTCAATAATTGTTTTTACATATTCGAAGAAGATACTTACCATATACATTTGAAAAGTTGCTGAAGCATTATAGAGGCCGAAAGGCATCCTACGGTAAGCGAAAATACCAAATGGTCAGGTGAATGTGATTTTCTCCTAGTCCTCTGGTGCTATCGCGATTTGAAAGTACTCTGAAAAACCATCTAAGAAACAGCAATAAACACGACCAGCCAACCTCTCCATCTTTTGATCAATAAAAGGGAGAGGGAAGTTGTCCTTTTTCATCAAGGCATTTAATCTCCGGTAATTGATGCACTGGCGCCATCTTGTGGGTTTCCTGACTGGAATTATCTCGCCTTCCTGGTTCTCTTCTACAGTTACTCCCGTCTTTTTCGAAACTATTTCAACGGGGCTCACCCACAGGCTATCTGAGATGGTGAAGATAATTCTCACCTCCAGGAGTTTAAGTATCTCCTTTTTAATTACTTCCATCATCAGCGAGTTCAATTTTCATTGCGCCTGTCTTACTGGTTTCGTATCATCATCGAGTCAGATTCGGTGCATGCATAAGGATGGACTGATTCCATTGATGTCTGCGATACTCCACTCAATCGCCTCTTTATGATCTCGAAAAAGACGAACCAGTTTGTTCTCTTAACTCGGTGATAAGTGTGCAGAAATAATCACTGGCAGTGTTTTCTTGTCTCCAAGAAATGCATACTTCAAATATTTCGGGAGAGACTTGAGCTCCAACTCTAGTGCTTGCATAACAGAAGGCAACAACTTTTTCTGAGTTCCGGGTGTAAAAAGAGAATTAAACTCGTACCTTGGAGAAATTGATAGGAGTGAATGCAGTGCTTCAACCGCATGGTACAACTCATCACTTATTTTCACATTAAGAGTTGCTCCCAACTCAAGATGTTTGGCCAAAGCCACTCCAGTGCATCCTCCCCATCCAATTTGAAAGTTTCTTGTACAAGAGGCTCAATAACACTCAAAGCAAAAACTGAGTTAGATTCCTCCGGGTACTTCATCGTATCAAAAATATTAAAATTTATATTTCTCTATCAAATTCCATTGACAGAGTACCCTCATTCACATTTATATTTGTCTAGCAGTGCTTAGAAACGGCCTATCTAACAAAATAGGCGACGAATTTAATGACTTTTCATCTCCCATATTTAAAACATAAAAATCTGTTGGGAATACTAACTCATTTACTTGCATCAAAATATCTTCAATTAACCCTTCTGGATAAGCATTGGTACGGTCCGCTAGTTGGATTATGATGCTTGTTCCTTTTAGTGGCCTAAAATTTAGAAACACATAAATGGTTTTAGGCATTACTTTAATCAATACCCCTAAATCCAACATTACTTTTCTAATTGGGGAATTTTCTATTTTACACTGAATCGTGAACATATCTGGATCCCCACATTTTGGTGGGAGTTTCTTTTGAAGTACCGCCGATACATTTTCTTCTACCGTCGCTCTTTCGTCACCCCTTAACATCCTTTTATGGGTGCATAAATTCTTCAGAATTTTCACGTATTTTGGTACCTGTTTAATTACATCCAACAAGGGGATGTTGATCTCCACTTTCCAGAATACGTCCAAAATTTCTTTTTTCTTCTTTGTCTTCTTTGTCTTTTCCAACTTGCAAGTAAAAGGAGGTAGATTAGACTTAATAGGAGTTGGAGGAGTAAATGTTACCTTAGGGCCTTCGCGAATGCGCCCTTCTTCTTCAATCTCCTTTTCTATCTCCTCTTCACTTTTGCTTTTTAGATTCGTTAACTTAGGCCCCTCCACTTCTTTGTCACTTCTCAGTGCCATGGCACTTACATTTTTGGAATTTGTCTCGGATTACGATGCCAATTTTTCAAAAATATGAGACTCCAGGCGATTAATTGCAGTTGCCATGTGACTTATTTGAGTCTCCAGATTTTTTATACCCGATCTAGCTTCCAACAGGCCCGATCTAGTTTCCTTTTGAAATTGAGCAGTACTTGCGGCCAGGTTCTTGATAATATCTTGCAAAAAGTCTCTTGAATCTGCAGATGAAGGCTGAGGTTTTGCTTGCCTTGGTTGCTGAAATCCTGGAGGACGATTCACAAATGGGTTCTGCGGCCTGTTCCCGTAGTTGAAATTGGGATGGTCTCTCCAACTAGGATTGTACGTGTTTGAGTACGGGTCAAACTGCTTGCGGGGTGTGGGCACACCTTCGGCCATGTTTACTTGTTCAGTTCCATCTTCTTGCAAAATGGGACATGTGTCTGTGGAGTGGTCCATGTTTGTACAAATTCCATAGACCTTCGCTCACTGCGCATTCCCCACGGCTAGTTGCCGAACAAAAGACGTCAACTCCGACAGTTGCTGCTGAATGGATGATGTTTCTACCTCGTTGACCCTGCGGGTAGGGTTACTCTTGCGGAAGCCAAATTGCTTAGAATTCTCTGCCATTGCTTCAATAATCTCTCATGCTTCTCTCGGTGTCTTATTCGCCAGTGCTCCTCCACTCGCAGCCTCGATAATACTTCTGTCAGATGAGTGCAACCCCTCATAGAAGTACTGGATCAATAGTTGTTCGTTAATTTGATGTTGAGGGCATCTAGTGCACAACTTATTGAATTTTTTCCAATAATCATATAAAGACTCCACGGGATACTGTTTGATGCTGCATATTTCTTTCCTCAGACTTGCAACCCGGGATGCAGGGAAGAATTTTTCTAAAAATTTCTTTTTCAATTGTACCTATGTTGTGATACTGTCTACGGGTAGGTAGTATAGCCAATCTTTCGTTGCATCCTTGAAAAAGAAAGTGAATGCTCCACATTTAATCTGCTCTTTAGTCATCCCGGGAGACTTCATGATAGAACATACCATTTTGAACTCCTGAATGTGTTTATGGAGTTTCTCACCAGAGAGACCATGGAACGAGGGAAAGAGGTGAATTAATCCTGATTTTAGATCGAAGGAAGTAAACTCAGCCAGAGTTGAGAATGTAATGCACAAAGGCTGGTAGGTTAACTCTGGGCAATCAGCTCCCTTAGTGTTTGGTTGTTGGACATGCTAATTTCGTCTTTTTTGGAATCGTATGTAGTAGATGACTATCCCTCTTTGTGTCTCTTGGTCTCTTGTCTTCGCCTATGTGCTGCCTTCTCAATCTCAGGGTCATATATCAATTCACCTGTGCAAGAAGAACGAGACATAAACTAGCAAAAATATCATAAATAAAATGAACTCAAAAAGAAACAAGTAATTCAAGCACCAATCCCCGGCAATGGCGCCAAAAATTAACAGGTGCCGAGCCTGTGCAATAATAATAAAAACCTAACTACCACCAAAAGCAATCAATAATCAATTCCAGATATTGGAGCAGGGATTCTGAATGTGTAATGGGTTACTTGATTCAGCCTGACTCCGAAGAATTTGCTTAATCTGATATACCAGAATTGACTAACTGACGAAATTACTAACTAGTAGACAGTGGCTAGCAGGGTCATCTCCTAAGGGACTGGAAAAAAATTCATTTCTTTTTAAGTCAAGACAAACAGGAGGAGGGGTTTGAAAATTAAATGCTAATGAATTACTAACTAAATAAATTAACTGTGAAAAATAATTAATTAAGAGAAATAATTGAAAAAACTCTAGCCAAGGATACACTTCAGAGTCAGTTCATGCAACTGATCATCGATTCATAAATAAATTCAATATTCATTAATAAGTAAGTTTTTAACTGTCGATACGATCTGACAGTCAATTACTCCTTATCGTTTCGATAGTCAAGGTACGACCATTGACTATTTCTCTAATTCAGCAATAACCATAGGTACAACCATAGAATTTAATTTTTCAATTGCATTAGAAACTAGAGAAACCCTACTCTAATCAATAAACACGCTATGAGGGTTTATTTTAATTAGATTGTACGTTTCTCTGACACAAATCCATTTATGTCAATTGCTACCGAGATGAAAGTAATCGAACAATTACGGATTCAATTACCCCCAATTAGCGAATAGACTACGTAAATAATTAAATATTGAGCAACTATTCAATCATACACAATAGTTATAATCATTAGAAACATAAAACATACAAATATCAATGAATGAAGGAAGCAATTAAAATAATTTAAATCTCATAGTTATTGTTGAACCAAATCTTCAGTTGCCTCATTGACTAGAAGTACGAAATTAGTTCTCCATAATTGGAAAAAAGGCCATGCAAAAAAGAATTGGGAAAAGTTGTCAATTCTTGTCTCACAAAAATTTGATCAACAGAGGAAAAGTAAAAGACCAAAATTACTCTCTCTTTTTCGTTTCTAGCCTCTAAAAACGATGATGGAATGTCTGCCCACTGTTTCCTACTTTTACTCCTAATTGATTGGTATCCTAATACCAATCAACTTCTAAAAAGAAAGCCATATTACAAGTCAGTTTCCTCAGCTTTCCTTCTTCTTGGGAGTGACCCACTAGCTTCCTAAGTTGTAGTCAACTACTTGATGCATTTTTGGAAACCTCTCACGTGCAATAAATTTTGAGAATCTGGACTTGAAGGCTGGAATTAGACGTGCCCGTGCCTAACTATCAGAAAGTCTTCTGGAATTGATTTTCAGCACCTTTTCTTCACCAATTTCTACAATTAACATCAAACACAAAACCTAAGTAGAATCTATCAAATAGTGCAATATTTAGTCCAAACAACTATGAAATATTAGCGAAATAACCCACTAAAATGCACCCTATCAATATGACAACAATATCACCAATGTCAATCATGCAAAAATTGTTTCAAATTCATCTACCAAAATTTACAATCATTAAAAAAGTGAGTTTGGAAGGGTATTATCAAGTAAAGAGGAAATCCAAAATCTAAACTAGTTGATGGGTAGAATTTGACACGAGTATCATGTAGCTAAAATTTCATCTCAATCGGGTTTCAAATCACCATTCAATCAAGATTTTGAGTTTTTTCTCTCTAATTTCTTTTCTCCTGAGTCATTTTTTTCTCTCTCTTCATTTCTCGGTAAGAAAGAAAGGTGACAGCTAGAACAATTATTGTGCGGATTGCTATTTCTTTTCTCTTGTGCGGATCCAAGTACCATTCAATTCAATGTTATTAAATTCGGACCGGATAGAGATTCGACTAAAATACCGAGTCAGGGGTAGGGGTGTCAACGAATCGAATCGAGCTCGAATAGAAGGTTGATCGAGTTCGTTTTCGACAAAGTGTCTAAAGCTCGAGATCGACGAATATCAATTTTACATGCTCGAATTCGATTCGTAAGAAAATCGTGAGGCTCGAGCTCGTGCTCGAAATTGCTCGATTATGTGTTCGAGCTCGAATTCGAACTCGGGCTCGATTTCGAACTCGAGTTCGAATTCGAGCTCGATTAAATACCGTGCTCGTTTATAAAAGTCTAAACTGAACCAAACAATTTGCTATTCTTAGCAAGCAAACTTTGCTCTTTCATTCAGTCTTTTCATCTGTCATTTGCATTCGAAAATTCAAGCATTCCCATAGAAATTTATAAAATCAAAAATTTCAAAATCCAAACTCATCTATATGATAAACTAGTTTGAGACAAACCAGTTTTAAGTACCAATTTAAAGTCCAAAGCATCAAATTGTCAAACACTTTTCAGCCATTATGCCAACCAATATCCAAATTCATCCGTATTTTAACATCAAATCTAACATCCAAATTCAGAGATAAGTCACACAACCAACATCCACCAAGTCACACAAACAGGAAAAACAAAGACAAAGTGTCAACATTCAAATTAAAAATGTGAAACAAATTCTGCAATTAAATACAGTAGCATGTTGTCCATTCCACAATAATCTTTTCCAACTTTTGCTTATGGATTCCAAATTTTCAACTCCAGGCCCTACATAAAATAAATAATTTAGGTAATTGAATAGTAGTAGTAAAATCTAAAATAAGATATTTGAAGAAAAATTGAAATATTAAATACAAACAATATACCTTTCCAATTATCACATTCATTTTATGGGAAGTAGAATCTCTTTTGCTGCCTTCACTTTCTGTAAAATAATAATAATAATAACAATAACAATAAGTAATAAACTAATTTTGTATCAATCACATGAATTTGAATTTAACTTATTTTTTATCTTTTTTTCACTCCATGAAGCTTTTGGCACCAATCTCTGGCACACATAAGCATTTCCTACGTTCTCTCTCTGTCTCTCTATATTTCTGTGTGTGTGTGTGTGTGTCTGTCATCTTTCTGGTAGCATCCTTCTCCTGCACCTGGTGAGTGTTATTATTGCCTTTGACTTCTGGCACTAAAATGATCACTAAAAGCAAAAGCCAAAAGCAATGACAACTCAATAAGAAAAGAGTGAAGAAAAGGATAAAGATTAATTAATTATGTAGCAGAATGCAATTACTACCGTAGAGACACAACAGGAAGAATCTGGTGGAGCAGTGAGGATCAAAAAGCATGAATATTAAAGAGACTTAAATCCGTCTGTAAAAGGCTTTGAGTAACTAAATGTCTCTGATCTAACTCAATCTATGCCAACTACTTCTGCAGTTGTAACACCATGATTAAATGCTTTCAATTAAGCTCCAATGGCTGACCCTGCACTGAAACTACTAGAACAGTTAAATCAGCCTTTGAAATGAGTTATGTTCTAGAATACCTGGAACTTATACAAGATCACCTCCAATGTAGCTATGTGCATTTTTCTTAGTTTATTCTCTCTTTTAAGCTAGAAATTCAAATGTCATGAAATCATGTTCATAATGCTCTCAAGGATTGGATTTCTACACAATCCTTCCAGGGCCAAAGGCTTAGATTCTACACAAAAAAAAAACACCTATTCCTTTTTCAAGAAACAATTACATGAAGTTCCAGAATAATGTTAATGTCACCCAAATAAGTAGGAATACTCAAAAGGGCTGCCAATTTTCAGTCCATAAACTCCAACCTTTCACCCAAAAATCCAAAATTTCACATCCCACCGAATAAAAATAGAAGAAAAAGATAGAGGGATTTATCAGAGTTAAGTATTGGCCTAAGTCTACAATCAGTCTCTATTCTTGTCTTTCCCAAGAATTTCATCCAACAAAAAAAAAACACATGCGCTTGCGCGCACACCTTTTTCAGCACAAGAAAAGTAGAAATTCCTAAAGGTATGGTCTTTGACAGGGTGTCGAGCCTGTGCAATAATAAATACCTGCTCAAATAAAATACAAATTCTATATATAGCGGTAAGCAGGGTCGAATCCACAGGGACTGGGGATAATTTAGTTTCTTCTCAAGTTCCAGATATGGGGGGTTTTTGAAAATGAGAGTAACTAATTACTTGGAATAAATTAGAATAAAATAAAATAACTACAACTCAAATAACTAATTATCACAATAAAAATAATAATGGACGAACTCTAGCCAAGAGACAACTTCGGAGATGGTTCACTTAATTCGATCACAGATGCAAGGATTATTCCAGTTACTATCTGATAAATTAGTTATAGTTGTCATACACGCGACAAACAACCAACTCTTCCTCAATTTGTCGATAGCCAAGGTACGACCGTTGACTATTTCTCTAATCAGGAAATAACCCTAGGTACGACCATAGAAGTTCAATTCCCTAATTGCATGAATAATTAGAAGAGCCTAATTCTAACCAATCAACACGCTACGAGGGTCTCTTTAAGTTAGCCTGTCTATCTCCCTGACACAAACCCAATCATACCAGTTGCCACCAGTTTAGAATAATTAAACAATTACGGATTTAACTACCCTAATTGGCTTCAGGTTATTGAATTAATCTAGAATCCGGGCCCTGGATAATCGAATAATAAAACAACCATATGAACATAAAGCAGAAGATAGACGAATATCAGAAAATAATAGGAAATAAATAAAAACTAATTCGATCTCACAAATTTAGTAGAACCAAGTCCTCCGTTGTTCCTCGACTAGATGAGAAACTTAGCCACGCCTCATGAGAAAATCTCCACGTAATTTAATTGAGATCCAGGCCATCAAAAGAACCAAGAAAGAATAAAACTAAACTATGCTAAAAACTGTCCCTAAACTAGTGATAAAAACTCTCTGTACGTCCCGTTTCTCTTTTAAAGCCAAAGATACAAATGCTATCTAGTCCCGTGGTCCCCGCACGAATTGAGAGTCCAATTCCATTTCACAATCCTCTGTACGTTTCTTTCCAAGAGTCCAAATGACTCATGCTTCTTATCTCCGTGGTCCCCACGCAATTGAGAAAAGAGTCCATCCCCTGTAGTCCTCCGTTGTCCTCCTTTTTAGTTTCCTCTTGATAGTCAAAAACTTTAATACTCCAAAACACTCCTAATCAGCAAAAAGGAAGCGCAATATGGTTCCAGTACAACGTGGGCCAGGCTCGTGGAAAATCTCCCACGCTTGGAGTCTTTTTCTCAAGATGGTTTCTCCTTTTTAGCACGTTTCAGTTCCACTCTTTGAAATTAAGTCCAAATACCAAATATACGTAAATATCAATAATTAAAACAATATTTGGCAAGGACAAAGGGAAAATTAATAATAAAATAACCAACAATTAACACCCTATCAATTCCCCCCACACCTAAATCATGCTTGCCCTCAAGCATGAGAACAGCAATTGAACACCAAAATTTGACAATGGCTATTGCTCTAACTACCGTATTGCCAAGATACCCAGAAAAACATATATCAAGCATCACAGGTTAAGATCAAAGAAAATCACTCCGGTTAGCTTCCCAACCACCAACTTCTCCAATTTAAAACAAACTAATCTAAGAAAAAGGAATGGTTGTTCACATTTATCAGTAAATGGTCCAGCTATTAACCAAAATCTCGACATTAAGATCACAAACCGGCAAGCTGACTTATACACATACTAACACAATCTTTATTTTATTTTCTTTTTTTTCTTTCTTTTTTTTTCTTTGAGTAACAAAAGACTTAGTCTCTAGCCATTAGAGCCTTTTGACGCGAACTCCAACATTTGACAGATGGAGGAGCCCGGTTACTCAGCTCCAATCGCTACAGGACCACGCACTCATAGCAACTACTACCTTTTGACGCGAAAATCAACACTTTAGGTGAAGATCCCCAGTTACTCGGTACTAATCACTAGCGGAGTACAGTCAACTCTTATTTACAATCATATAGCACAATAACTAAAAATAACACAAAAATAACAGCAGCCAGCCTCAAATTTCCAAATATGGAGAACTAGAATTAATAACTGGACCAATTCACATAAAAAATGCCAACTATCATTCCCTATGCCTAGAAAAGTTAACCAAAAATTGGAAAAGTTAAGCAATTATTGATATTCACCAAAGAGATGTTCCTGAACTCAACCACATTAACATAATACCCTTTTGTTAATAACACTTAGCAATAGCAGAATTAGAGACAACAATCCAACATCAAACTTGGTATTCAAATAAAAAACTGACCACTAGGAAGAAAGAAAAGGAAATAAACGAAAAATAGAACAAATAACAACGAAAATAAAGGAAAAGAAAAAAACTAAAAGCTGAACACCAGAAATACCAGCTGTACCACAGCTCTCCCCCCCACACCTAAATCCGACATTGTCCTCAATGGAGATCATAAAGTAAAGAAAGCGAATAGGACAACTACACTTCCCTGAATACGTGGTGGAAGGTCTCGGGCGGCTATGGAATAGGTGGGAACGGTGGAGTGAAAATGGTGCTACGGTAGTGCGCGGCAGTGAAAGATTGTAGAAGGAAGGAGAGCTCCGACGTGCGTCTTGATCCAGGCGAACTAGAGTGCAACAGAGAACATCAAACCAGCAAATTTCCAGACAATGCAGCAGTTTCAATCAATGGCCGAGGACGTCCAACAATGTGCTTGAACGCAGTCAATTCCAACGAACATGGCGATCAAACAGACTAGAAGCGGTAATAGAGTCTAAATAAATCAACAAATCTCAACAAATGAACCCAATTCTACCCAAAATCGCAACAAATGTCCCCTAAAATTCAGCAAGTCCAGTAATAGCAGGTTAGAATTTAAGCAATAACAACTTAGTCACAAGCTCTGAGCTTTCAATCAAGCAGCCAACCAAGGAGAATGAACAAATGCAGTCAAAATACCCCAACCCGTACCACTGGTGCCTCAGACAGACAATGAAGCAACAAAAAGGATCACCCCAATCAAGAAAATGGAAACTTCAGGCACCTAAAGACTAGACGAAAGTCTCAACAAAGCAGCTATTACAAACAATAAGCAATGGTGGTCCGAATATTAGTCAATGCAGAAATAATGCAACTCAAAATCTCTGCAAGTGCTCCAATGAACTTAGCAATTGAAATCACAAAACCGAATACTCCCCAAACAAGGTACTTAGAGTCAACCAATGGCAATACTAATTCAACAAACCAACCCAGAAAATTACTCAACTAAGGGTGCAATAGGGGTCTCCAGCAGCCAAAACCCCAAATAATGCCCAACAATTCGATCAATACCAGAAAATCACCCCAAACAATGTAACAGTTAAACTCCACGGGCAAGGAACGTCCAACCAATTTCACTCGAACAAACTAGGAGCAGTGTGAGTGACTAAACAAAGCAACAAATTTCAGCAATTGGACACAAATCCACCCAAAATCTCAACAACTGCCTCCAATTGGACAGGCAAATACCCAATTAAACCTACCAAAATAGCACTTGGGCCAAGGAACCAGCAATTCCAGCAACAACCCAATAGAAATTAAGAAAGTTTAAGAATTCTAAGCAATGCCGCAACCAGTACCACTGGTGCACAGACAGGAAAGAATTAAATTCAACAGCAGCAACTCAACCACAAGAACTGAAACTTTAAAATAAGCAAGTATCCTCAAATAGAAGCCACAACGATAGGCAAAAGATCTCAACCAGTACCACTGGTGAGTCACAGGGAAAAATTAATCAAACAGCCAACAATGCAATGAATAGCAGAAAAGATCCCCACTATGGCAGCAATTCAACCCAATTCAGTCCAAAATTGACCCTAGCAATTGCCCAAATCAATACCTTCTTCTATCCAACCAGAAACCCAAACACAAATTCCAGAAATCTATGTTAATCGGGGAAGAAATTACAATACCTCCACCTGTCAATTTGGACAAGTGGTGATGGCGTGGCTGGACAGAAAAGCTCGCGGGAGCTCGAGGTGAAGGTTCTCGGCTGGTGTTGCGCTGGCGGATGGGTGCGGCTTGGCCACGCTCGCGGCTGTGCGCACAATGGGAGGAAAGGAGCTGGTGGTGGAGGCGCGCGAGCTGGATGAGCTATGCGGAGGAAGCTCCTGGCGGTGGGTCTTCGCTGCGCGGTCGCGGCGTGCTACGGCGATGGCTGGTAGCGGTGATTGTGGAGCTCGAGCAGGCGGTGGCGATGGTAGGTCAGTGAATAAAGGCGCGCGAGCTGGTGGAGAGCTGGTGCTGGAGCAGGCCGTGGGTGGGGTGCGGCGAGCTAAGCTGAGGGGGCGGCGCTCCTGGAAGGTGAGAGTGGAGGAGAGGCGCGGCTTGGCCGCGAGCTGGCGGTGGACCGTGAGATGAGGCCGCGATCTGATGGCGTGATACCAAAACTGAAAATGAAAAAGGAAATTACTTTTATTTTAAAAAAAAAAATTTTATTATTTTTTTTTGGAAGTGAAAAATTATTTCCTTTGTTTTTTGGTTGTCAAACACCGCGTGGGCACGCCAAGATTGGTAAACGTCCACTGATCTCAGGAGACACAAACACCACGTGGGCACGCCAAGATTGCACTTCCTGCCACAGTGGAGAAAAACATGAAGACCGATTACTACTCAACCGAGAAACGAAAAACGAATGAAATGAACAACGAAAAATAATAAAATCAATATTTGGGTTGCCTCCCAAAAAGCGTTTTTCTTTAATGTTTTTGGCTAGACATTGCCATATTTATTCACGGAGGATAAAATCTCGTGGCTCGTTTCAGTGCTACATCCTCTATATAGTCCTGATAGCCCTCATAAATAGAGTAATCCTTCAGCACACGAGTTACGATCTTCCGTGAACTAGTAGATGGCGCCAAACAAGTCAACGATAATTTGCATTCTCCACTCACTCCTCCATCACACGCATTTATCGGTTCAAGATATTTTGCCATCTGCGCTCTTAACTTATTCCTGCCATGAGACTCAAAAACTTCCGGTATAACAAAATCAATCTTATTAACAGAAATCATAGAGTAAGAGTTAAGAAAATGTGGGTTAGGGAATGGAGGTGGTGTCACCACATTTGATGATTCTTCACTTGAATGGGTTGCGGTTGGGGTTCCATTTCTTCCTTTTCGGCTTCTTTTTCAACTGCATCTGTAGATCTCTCATTTTGACACTCTTGCATCTCCTCATCATTAGTCAAGCCAATTGCACTCTCATTTTCTTCAAAATCAACAATGGTTTTCGAGGGCAATTCTTCAATTTGAGAAGCCAATTGCACTCTCATTTTCTTCAAAATCAACAATGGTTTTCGAGGGCAATTCTTCAATTTGAGAAGCCAATCGATTTATTCTGGATGTCAATAGACATATTTGATCTTCCAGATTACTCATTGCATCTTTCATCATCTCATTCCTCATTTATGTCTCCTGTTGGAATCGATATGTATTAGTAGCTATTGATTCAACTATTTCTTCAAGAGACATACCTGACATAGATGATGATTCTTGAGACTCATACTGCTGAAAATTCATTGGCCCTGTTGTATAATTATAACTAGAGTTATCCCACCATCCTTGATCATACCCGTTTGGATTAGGGTTATACCACGTTTGAGACCAGGGTGAAAAATCTCCATAATTATTGAGTGGGACACTCAGATTATCTTGATATTTGGGGCACATACCGGTTGAATGATCCCTGGCATAACAAATTTTACAGGTTGCAGCAGCCATTCTTTCTCTAATAGAGTTTAGTGCCTCTGCATATGCAAACTTAGCAAAAAAACAAGCCTCATTGCCTTCCCTGGAAACAAAATCAAGTCTATCACCAAAATACGGAGTGTTAGAAGCCATAAACTATATATAAAAAAAAGAGAAAAATAAAAAAAAAATAAAAACAAGATGAACTCAAAAAGAAACAAATTAATCTGGCACCAGTCCCCGACAACGGCGCCAAAAATTGACAGGGTATCGAGCCTGTGCAATAATAAATACCTGCTCAAATAAAATACAAATTCTGTATATAGTGGTAAGTAGGGTCGAATCCACAGGGACTGGGGATAATTTAGTTTCTTCTCAAGTTCCAGATATGGGGGGTTTTTGAAAATGAGAGTAACTAAATTACTTGGAATAAATTAGAATAAAATAAAATAACTACAACTCAAATAACTAATTATCACAATAAAAATAATAATGGACGAACTCTAGCCAAGAGACAACTTCGGAGATGGTTCACTTAATTCGATCACAGATGCAAGGATTATTCCAGTTACTATCTGATAAATTAGTTATAGTTGTCATACACGCGATAAACAACCAACTCTTGCTCACTTTGTCGATAGCCAAGATACGACCGTTGACTATTTCTCTAATCAGGAAACAACCCTAGGTACGACCATAGAAGTTCAATTCCCTAATTGCATGAATAATTAGAAGAGCCTAATTCTAACCAATCAACACGCTACGAGGGTCTCTTTAAGTTAGCCTGTCTATCTCCCTGACACAAACCCAATCATGCCAGTTGCCACCAGTTTAGAATAATTAAACAATTACGGATTTAACTACCCTAATTGGCTTCAGGTTATTGAATTAATCTAGAATCCGGGCCCTGGATAATCGAATAATAAAACAACCATATGAACATAAAGCAGAAGATAGACGAATACCAGAAAATAATAGGAAATAAATAAAAACTAATTCGATCTCACAAATTTAGTAGAACCAAGTCCTCCGTTGTTCCTCGACTAGATGAGAAACTTAGCCACGCCTCATGAGAAAATCTCCACGTAATTTAATTGAGGTCCAGGCCATCAAAAGAACCAAGAAAGAATAAAACTAAACTATGCTAAAAAACTGTCCCTAAACTAGTGATAAAAACTCTTTGTACGTCCCTTTTCTCTTTTAAAGCCAAAGATACAAATGCTATCTAGTCCCGTGGTCCCCGCACGAATTGAGAGTCCAATTCCATTTCACAAGCCTCTGTACGTTTCTTTCCAAGAGTCCAAATGACTCATGCTTCTTATCTCCGTGGTCCCCACGCAATTGAGAAAAGAGTCCATCCCCTGTAGTCCTCCGTTGTCCTCCTTTTTAGTTTCCTCTTGATAGTCAAAAACTTTAATACTCCAAAACACTCCTAATCAGCAAAAAGGAAGCGCAATATGGTTCCAGTACAACGTGGGCCAGGCTCGTGGAAAATCTCCCACGCTTGGAGTCTTTTTCTCAAGATGGTTTCTCCTTTTTAGCACGTTTCAGTTCCACTCCTTGGAATTAAGTCCAAATACCAAATATAAGTAAATATCAATAATTAAAACAATATTTGGCAAGGACAAAGGGGAAATTAATAATAAAATAACCAACAATTAACACCCTATCAGTCTTTAAGAAACAGAACAATACAATATAAACTACAGTAGCTATTTCTTAGGATCATGGTCATCAAGACTAACTAATTCTTCATGGGAAAATATCACAAAATCACAAATAAAAAAATGCAAATTACCTGATTAGTTTCTTCTTGAGCTAAATATTGGTTGGTTTGAAGCGGACAGGGTACCAGTTAGGAGAGCATTGCCCGCAGCTTAATCACAAGTAGATATTCATTCTGGAATAGAACTGGAGGAGCTCATAAACAAAAGAATGAAAAGTATGCGAAGCCACAAAGCACAAAAAGGATTACATCTTACCTTCTGCACGCCTGCACCTCAGCATCTGCTTCAAGATCCACCTTCCGCTAGCTGGAATTAGAAACCCAAATGGGTTTGATTTGGAATTGGGATTAGGGATTGAGGTGAGGAATTGGGATTAGGGAATAGAACTGAGGTGAGGAAGCACTTCAAGAAGACAGCGGACGAAGATTCTGAAGTTGCTTGAAGTTTTGACCTAATTACACTCTAATATTTGAATTTCTTTTTTTTTTAAGAATTATCTAGAAAGACAATAATACCCCTATTATATTTTGAATTTTAATAGTTACAACATGTAATTAAACTTACAACTATATATATTTAATTAATTTTATAAATATAAAATTATATATATTTAAATATACCCTAAGCTCGAAAAACTCGCGAGCTTATCGAGCATAACATTTTTAGGCTCGAATTCGATTCGTTTCAATATTCGAATAGTTCGAGCTCGATTCTACCGAACTCAAATCGATCATTTGAACGAGCTGCTCGCGAATAAATGATCGAGCTGCTCGCGAACTATTCGCGAGCAGCTTGATTCGTTGACACCCCTAGTCAGGGGTCAATTGGTCGGATTAATTAGACCGTTCTATAAAACTCGCTGATATCGGAATGATATCATAATTATTTTATATTTTTATAAGTTTCAAAAATATTGAAATTAAGTTCTTGGTTATATTTGGCCAACCTTAGAAAATATAAATTTTCTATATACACCAAATAATTATATATAAAAATGTAAATTCATGACTAAAGTATGTCCATTCTCCAAAACTATTTGAAAAATTAAATTAAAACAATTTAATGCAAGTTAGAATCACTTATCCTAAATTGATAAGATCATAGGAATGAAAATATCTTGATTTAGAGATCATTCAAGAAAACGAGTGATCTTGATATTTGCATTAAGTAAGTGGGTTTACTCATTCCTATTAATAAATGAAAGTGTTACAATTATGTTTAGGAAAAAGAAGAAAGAAAAGTTTGAGAACCGTGTCAACCAGTTGAATCGGGTCACTGATTTAGCCAATTTTTGATAGTTTTGACTATTTTTTAACCAAAAGGGTTTGTGCTACAAACCAGTTTGGAAAAAAGGCTGGTTCACAGTCGAATTAGCCGGTTCGGTCCCGGTCTAACAACACTGAGTCAAATTGAGTAGTCACATGCCATAATCTCAAGTCAAGAATTGACTTGGAAACCTAATGAGATTAAATTGTGGTTTGGCCTACCAAATGGGTTGGACCACAAACCCAACATTGTCCAATTTGGTGTCTTTCTCAACTCCCTATCTTTCTTGTGGGGATCATATGGAGGAAATCATCAGAAGGATGTCTAATGTTAAAAGATTGAGTTGTGTCTTTACAAAATCAGGGGATTATTCACAGAATAGCTCTGAATTTCTGAGATCGGAAGATTTAACTTGGAGTCACTTAAAATACTATATTGTGGTAGGGCACTTAATGCTGGTGAATTTAGCTTTCCTTCAAGTCTTAAAAGGCTGTCATTGTCACATCTCTCTTTGCAGTGGGATCATATTCCGACAATTGGCAGATTGGAAAATCTTGAGGTTCTCAAATTAGTTTCAATAGTTTTTGAGGATACTACATGGGAAATGAGTGATGACGAGTTCCCAGAACTCAAATTCTTGAAATTAGACAATCTAAACATTGTCGAATGGATTGCCAGTGAAGATCACATGCCTAAGCTTCAGTAGTTGGTGTTACAAAAATGTGAGAAGCTCAACGATGCTTCCATTGATTTTGTGGAAATATCTACCTTGCAGACGATTGAAGCGCAGCACTGGGGTGACTCAATTGAAAAATCAATTATGAAAATTAAGGAGGAGGAGAAACTTTGATTTGGAACTGATGATCTAAAGATCCTTATCATTCACCTGATTGGAAATTCCATTTTCTTGTTGATTTTTGCACTCGTACTTCCTAGAAAGGAATTATAGAATTTCACTTGATATATTTAGTCCCATTTACTGAAAGCTTTTCATGATCAGAAACTTTTTGCGGCTGCCTACTAGTTAGAATTCTGATATTTTAGTATTGAAACAGCCAACAGGAGCTCTAAATTGTTGCTCTCCCACAATTTTCACAATCATACTATTGTTTTTTCCAATCTAGAATTGCCATTGTCCTACCACTTGTCTGCAACAATTTCTGCTTGTGTAGTGTTTCCACTTAGTCATGTTGATTGCTAGGTTGAGTAAATGGTCAGTTTACAAATAGATCCTACGACTTTCGTTGCCATAGAAGAACTGAAGGCACCATTGTTTTTGTGGTGTGAGAGGAAATGACTAGTATGTACTATGCATAGTAGTTGAATGTTGAAGTGATTTGTTAGGCCTTGAAGAAGTTTGCTTCTCTAGAAGCTATGAACCTTTCATTGACAAAATTTGGTGCCTGGAAAAATTTCACCTATGCCAAGTCACAGTTGTTAGGTCTGACCCAAGAAATTGACAAAAGAGTTTTTGACAATCCAAAAAGACAAATAACAAAATATAAATAAATAAAACTACAGGAATTTACATGGTTCGATCGAACTGACTTACGTCCACAGGCGTAGGAGAAACAAAATTTATGAAGAAAAGAGTATAAAATGCCTTAAAAAGTATTTTTAAACTTAAAACACCTAATACTTAAACATAAGAGAGTCCAAAATATTTTACTTAACAAAAGATTTAATGACCCAAAAATCCAAATAACCCACTAAAACTCTCTTGATTTGGTGCACTTAATCCCATTACAAGCCCATTCTATTTATAGCCAATTAAGAGAAAAGACTCCCTTACAAAAATGATATGAGACAATGCCACACATAACAAATCTTCTCCTTGACGTATCTCCAACATTGACAGTAGTAAATCTGCTCTATCTTTTTCACATAAGTCCCAATGGGTTGAAATCACCAATAACGAACACCAATCAAATCCACATACTGCTTGAACTTGTGAACTGGAAGAGGTTTTGTGAACATGTCAGCAAGATTTTTCTTAATATTAATTTTCTGAGCAAGAGCTTTTTCCTCAGCAATAGTATCTCGAATGAAGTAAAATTTAACATTAACATGATTCATCTTTTCATGATACATCTGGTTTTTAGTTAAGTGAATACACTTTTACTATCATAGTAAATTGCAATAATACCCTGATATAGACTAAACTCATCAAACAAATTCTTCAACCACAAGACTTCTTTAATTGCCTCGGTTAATTCATATATTCTGCCTCTGCAGTAGATAAAATTATAATAGGTTGGAAAGTAGCTTTTCAACTAATTGCACAACCACCAATACAGAACACATAACCTCAAAAGTGATATTCTCTTGTCAAGATCCTCGATATAGTCAAAGTCTATAAAACCAATCAAAGTGTCAATATTTCTCCCAAACTTCAGACAACTGTTTGAAGTCCCTCGCAAGTGTCTGAAAATCGACTTCATAGCCTGCCAATATGCTTTTTCTGGATAAGACATATATCTGTTAATAACACTGCTGTCTGTGCAATATCTGAATGAGTACAAATCATTACATGTATAATACTACTGACTGCATTGGAATAGGGAACCCGTGCTATATACTCTTCCTCTTCAATTGACTGTGGTGACTAAATAGCAAATAGTAAAAAATGACTAGTAAGAGAAGTAATCACCGGTATAGCATCTTTCATATTAAATTTCTCCAAGACTTTCTCAAGAAAATTTTCTTGAGTTAACAATAACTTTTCAACTCTTCGATCTCTCTTGATTTTCATGTCAAGAACTTTCTTAGCTACTACCAAATATTTTATTTCAAATTCACTGCTTAATTACAACTTTAAAATGTGAATTTCTAACAAATTCTTGACAGCAATAAGTATGTCATTAACATAAAGCAACAAATAAATGAAAGAACCATTATCTAACTTTTAGAAGTAAACAGAACTATTATACATACTCCTTAAATAACCATGACCCAACATGAAAGTATCGGACCTCTTATACTACTGTTTTAAAGACTGCTTCAATCCATATCAGGATTTCTTCAACAAACAAATATAGTTTTCCTTTCCTTCAATTTCAAATCCCTGAGCTTATTTCATATAAATTTTCTCTTCAAATTCATCATGTAAGAAAGTTATCTTAACTTCAAACTGCTTCAACTCCAAATCATACATGACAATCAAAGCAAGTAAAACATGAGTAGAGCTATGCTTAACAACAGGTGAAAATACATCTTTAAAATCAACACCTTGTACTTGACTATAGTCCTTTGCAATGAATTGTGCTTTGTACTTTACATCTTCAAATTCTGGAATACCATCTTTCTTCTTAAAATTCATTTACATCAAATAGTTTTCCTATCTAAACACGGCTTCACAAGAATCCAAGTCCCATTTCGATGGAGAGATTTAATTTTTTCATTCATCGCAATCAACTACTTAACAGAATCATCACAAGAAACTGCCTCTGAATAGGTAGTAGGCTTATCAACTCCATTAGTTTCTTCTGTAACAGACAAAGCATATGCAATCAAATCTACATATCTTTGTGATGGTCGAATATCCCTTTTTGGTCTATTTTTTGCTATGAAATGTTGCTCCTCTTTAGGATTATTTTCATAAGTAGATTCAGGTACATCTATTGACAATTGTTGAATGGAAAGATCAGAACTATCAATCTCAAACTCTACTTGCTTTTGCATATTATCATTTGCATGACAAGAATTAGAAGATTCTTTGTTGAAAGATAATATAAAAAGTTCATCAAAAGTAATATCTATATTGATTATAAATTTTAAAAATTTGGAATCAGGGCATCACAATTTGTGCCCTTTTACCCCAAAAACATATCCAAGAAAAATGAATTTTTGCTTGAGACACTAATTTTTCAACATTCACATACATGTATGTTGAACACTCAAAAATTTTTAAATCAGAATAATCAGTAGAAATACCTAATTAGACATTCTCAGGAGTTTCGAAATCAAGATCTGCAGAAAGAGTACGATTGATAATGTAACAAACCATAGAGATTGTCTTTGTCCAAAAATCCTTTGTCAACCCAGCATTAGTGATCATATACCTTGCTCTTTCTAAATGTGTTCTGTTCATATATTCGGTCATGCCATTTTGTTGAGACATCATCTTGACAGTGCAATGCAGAATAATTTCTTCATTCTTGCAAAATTCATCAAATTCACCATCACAAAATTTCATACTATTATCTGTTCTAAACCGCTTGATTTGTCTACCTGTTTGTTTCTCAATCAAAATTTTTTTTTGCTTCAAATGAGGTAAACATCATTTTTATATTTAAGAAAATAAATCCAAACTTTCTTGAATAATTATCGATGAAAATCAATATATACCTGCCATCACCCTTAGACGGAATACGAGATAGACCCCATAAATCTGAATGAATATAATCAAATGTACTTTTCATCTTATGAATTACTGGTAAATTGAAACTAACTTTTTTCTACTTCCCAAAGATACAATATTCACAGAATTTCAATGGCCCAATACTCTAACCGCAAATAAGTCTCCTTTTACTTAGTATGCCCAAATTTTTCTCGCTCATATATCCCAAATGCATATGCTATAATTTGATAATATTAGAATTAGATAAAAATGATGACGAAACTGCAACCGAACTTGTGACAGTAGATCCTTACAAAAAAAATAAAGTACCAGACCTGCAAGTTTTCATAACAACAACACCTTTAAAAACCTTCATAACATAATTTTCAATTGTATATTTGCATTCAAGAGCCTCCAAAGTATCCAAAGAGATGAGATTCTTTTTCAAATCCAGAACATGTCTAGCATTAATGAGCGTCCTCATAATACCATCATACATTTTAATTTGCATTGTACCCTTACCAATAACATCACAAATGACATTATTGCCTATCAAAATAATTCTACTATTACAAGGTTCATAAGTGGAAAACAAATCTCTATTGAGACACATGTGATAAGAGCACTCAGAATCTAATATTCATTCATGTTTAGACCTTGTCCTTTCATCAATCACGAAGAAAATATTTCCTTCATTCTCATTAGTTGCAACACGAGTTTCAGCAGTTTTAGTATTTTTCTCACCAGATTTCCCCTTTTGCTTTAATTTTTTTAATTTAAAGCAATTTACCTTAATGTGCCACATTTTATGATAATAATTGCACTCCAAATTTTTATGTTTAGATTTAGATTTATGACTGTCAAATTCTTTTTTTTTATTCTGCTCCTAACAACAAGACCTTCCGCCTGACCTCCATTAATTTTTTCAATAATATTCCTGTCTATCTACTTCTAAGATTTTAATGCAGACTAAATTTTTTATACAAAATTATTTCTTTTCTGTAAATTTTAGTATTGTGAAAATATTTAAAGACCTGGGAAAGGGAACACAAAAGTAAAAAGGCTTGATCTTCATCATCAACTTTTGAATTTATATTTTCAAATCTATAATAATTGAATTAAATTTGTCAAGATGTGAGAGAATAGATTTACCTTCAGTCATACGAAGCATATACAGACTTTATTTTAAATAGAGTCGATTCTTAATTGTCTTCCTCATATACAAAGTTTGAAACTTGTCCCACATGACCTTTGTCAAAATCTCAGTGACTACCTCCTGCAAAATCTCATCAGAGAAATTTAAGATAATATTGGACCAAACCTTCTTATTCATCTCAGCAAAATATACATCTGTCACACTCTTTGTATCGCTAAATCAACTTCGTTTTGAATCAAAATAGCGTACATCTTGAGCTGCCATATCCCAAAATTGACATTCCTATCAAATTTCTTAGCAACAGTCTTTGTTATTGTCATTGTTGACACAAAACTCAAAACTTTCAAAGAAACTCTGATACCAGTTTGTTAAGTCTGACCCCAAGAAATTGACAAAAGTGTTTTTGACAATCTCAAAAGACAAATAACAAAGTAGAAATAAATACAATAGAAACACGGTAATTTATTTGTTTCGATCAAATTAACTTACGTCCACAGGTGGAGGAGGAGCAAAATTTTACTATGAAGAAGAGAGTACAAAAATGTTTTAGAAAAGTGTTTCTAGACCCAAAATACCTAATACTTAAAACACAGGAGAGTCTAAAATATTTTACTTAATAAAAGATTTAATGACCCAAAGGCTCAAATAATCCACTAAAACTTTCTTGGTTTGGTGCACTTAATCCTATCATAGGCCCACTCTACTTATAGCCAACTAAGGAAAAAAACTCATTTACAAAAAATGATGTGGGACAAAGCCACACATAACAGCAGTCAATTATTGTCGATACTTCATGGTCCATAACTTAGTGCTGTTTATTGATTTAAGAAAAGGGCAATTAACAGGCTTTCCAGTTTTCAATGTTTAAACAGTCAAAACAGTTCACTCTTTTTTTTTGTTAAATTACCAAGCACCGATTGTGATTTTGCATGTTGTTACATGATTCCTACTAAATCTAGAATTTCATGTAAAGTGATGGTTTTGCATGTCTACATGATTTTTTTATGATTTTATGCAAAGTGGCCAGAACCTTATTCTGTTTAGTACTTTGACTAAGTTAATACTGGCATTTCAACTAATACATTACGAATATATATCCACATGATTTTTCTTTGATTTTATGCAAAGTGATCAGATCCTTATTCTGTCTAGTACTTTGAGTAGGTTAACACTGGCATTTCAATTAACACAGTACGTAGATTTATTTCCAAATTCAATGAATATTATACTTCATTTTATCTTATTCAAATTCATATAAAAATTGCAAAATTGAACAACTAACAGGTCATAAAAGAGAGCACTTAAAACATTCATGCAACTAACAAATATGCAAACAATTTAGTTTTAATTGAAATGACAGTTCATGTCACCCAAGCCCAAGCAAACAACAAAAGATTTTCTTATATTTCACCTATAATCAACTAACTAATTTTCATATCATAATTAGATTTTTTTCTTCTAAGACAAAAGGGGAAAAAATTCATGGATTAATTTAAATGTATCCATATTGAACATGCCATTATAAAATTAGTAGGAAAAAGGAATAGTTGTTATTTGTGCTTTATGCTGCATTGTCTTCAAATAAAATTATAAAAGCAATAGAAGAAAAATGAAAAAGAGAATACTTAACCACCTTTGTCAATAAAATCTTAATTGATGATAATGAACATTTACATAGAAATAATTAAATATAATGGATAAAAATTCCCTTGTGGATTATATAATTACAGAGAGTTTATATACTAAAAGTATGTACATAAACAAATTAAAAAGTGGTACCAAAAAATTTAAAATAATAATGCAGCTAACTTCATACTAAAGGACTTCATCAAAAAGCTACCTCATTCAACTCATATTACATGATAAATAATAATTGTCTTCTCTACAAATAATTAGGTTTTATATGAAATTAAAATTATGGAAAACCTGAATCAAAAGAAAAAAGAAATACCATTCACATTCTTTATTCTTAAACAATTAACCGATTGTAATTTTACAATTAAATAGTCAGTATTGATAAGTGTTGATATTGCAAATACTATTCATGAAGTGATTAATAATTTAGCCAAATCTTAGTTTTTAATTATTAAAATCTAATAATTTTACTAGAAAGTACATCACATATTTTATTTTCAATAGGAAAAAAGACATATCTCAACCCCATAGATAAATGAGCATGCAAAGTCATGGGGGGAGGAAAGTAGATGCATAGTACAATACTCGAAATGATAAAGATCTAACATGTCAATTTATGTTGTATTCTAATGCCCCTTTTAAAATTTTAGTAGCACTTGCAAATTAGATTTGTTTCTCATATGCATACTTGATGTGTGCATATATATTTTCTTCTCAAAAACATTATTTTGAACTGTGCAAAAAAGTACAATTTATAATTTAAGGGAAATCACAACACCTTTGGTAAAACATGATAATATTAACAATTGTTATAAAGTTCAATCCAAATTTTAGTAGCTACAAAAACATCATATTTAGGTTATTATACTTACATGCAAAGTATGTGTATTATTTTCCTTTATGCACGTGAATATTTTTTTTTCAAGTAAAATTTTTAACATATTAAGTTTTTGTGTAAAAATTTGACTATTGGCATAAAATAAATTAAGATACTATATATTGAACAAAATTAAGTAATTGGTAATTGTAGAAAATGTTTATTGTGTACAAAACAATTAAAAGTTTATTGCACATTTTACAGTTATAAAATCTCTGAAGGCGGTAGATTATCATATTTAAGCTAAGTTGTTAATATAATATTGACTAAGAAACCATATAAAAAAAATTAAGCAATTGTTAGTTGTAAAAATTTTTTATTTTATACAAAGCAATTAAAAGTTTATTAAACTTTGAAGATGGAAGATTATCATATCTAAACTAAATTGTTACATATTTTATTTGGATTGTGACAATAAGAAGAGGAAATTTTCTATGTTCTATCAAACCAGTGTATACAACAAAACCTGACCAAAATATATACTAAAACATTATGATTTGGATACAACAAATTTTTATCAATTTCAGTAGTTGTAAGCCTTTTTGTTATATATTTTTATAATTATCAATAATTTTTTTGAGGTTTTCTTATTGAATATGGCATAATATAGTGAATTTAATCATCAATTTAACATTTTGTTTTCTCATTAATTGTTTATAACCTTTTGTCTTCTTATTAATTGTGACTTTCTTCTAAACCAATATGTATATAAAATAGTTAGCTTTAATTATCATGCATAAAAATATACTAATTGCAAATAATTTTAACACATACAATAATTTGAGATGAAGAAAATGATTGGTGAATATAGTTATAAGTGGATAGTTAATTACTAACATTTTTGAGATGTAATTTATTAAAACTTTTCATTTTTTTATTAATATTATGATTGAAATGCAATAATTCTAATTAAAAGACATGAGGGTAATTTAGGCATAACAAAAACTAAAATCAAAATATGCTTATACTTACACTTTGTACTACTAAGACTCATCATACTTTTTATATAGTAATAATTAAATATTCACTTTACATAAAATCACAAGAAATTACGTGGATATTTTAAAATATTAGAGAGTCGTGCAATAATGTGCAAACACTGCAAAGTCAGGGGAGGTCACTAGTGATTTATTCTTTTTTTTGGCTTGCATTTTGCTGTTGACTTTGCAATGCACTTGATGCAAGTTACTTCAATAGAAGGGAGCTGAGCTTTCTTGTTTGCGTCTATTTTTCTTTTGGTAAAATTCTTTAAAGAAAGTGATTTGTTAAATATTTTAAAAGGAAAATTCGTTCTTTAAAGGCTTTGAGAACTGCTGCACAAATTGATTATCAAATTTAGAATAGCATATTGACCTTTGACAGATGCAAAGGCATTGGCTTCCCAAGAACTTTTAGTCGAATTTAGAAGATTTTGAGTTTTTTTTTTCTTTTATTAAGATCCTGAGTTAGTCAATTTATTGCTAATTGGTTTTCAAGATGAATATCAAAATTCTTTATGGTGGTATTCGAGTTAGATTTCAGCTTTTATTCATGAACATGTTGATTGTTACATTCTTCATTGGGCTTTTTCCCCATATGAAATTCACCTAAATCAATAGATGACATGCAAAAGTTCTTCACAAACTTGCTCAAACTTTTTCAGTCTGCACGAAATTGGCATGACTAAGCAAGGGAAGCGCTTAAGATTCTTGCCCTCTATAGCAAAGGTGATAGGGGGTAATTTGTTAGTAATTTTATTATTGATTTCCCCTTCTATCCCTGACAAATATTGTGTTAATTGCTGATATTTACTCATATTTGGTATCTGGACTTAATTTCAGGAATGAAGCAGAAAACTACCAAAAAGGAGAGACTTTATGGAGAATATGGAGACTTCTAAGGGCTTCAATCCTGAGGTCTTGGATTGGTGGGGACCACAAAGCTAGAAGTCATTTGGGCTCTTCAAAGAAAGCAACGTAGAGGGACTTGGAAAAAAAAGTACTTTGGAGGCTTTGCCCACATGTGTGGGGACCACCTAGATAGCTTTAGTCTATCTTTCCTTTGTTCCTTAAATAGGGATAACGTAGAAAAAGAGGACATCTCTAGTTTTTAGTTTTTCTTTTAGTTTAGTTTTTAGCCTAGTCTTCAGTTTTTCTTTTCTTCTCCTGACTGGCCTCTGACACACGCCAGGTGTTCGACAATATTCCCCAACGGGAAAAACACCTTTTATTCCTTACTTCCCAATAGAAAACGCAATGCCTTTGCAATTTATTAATTCGTGTGGTGATTTCATTATGCGGCGTGGCTAAGCCTTCCATCTAGTCAAGGGGCAACTCGACGGCACAGTCCCGAAAATCTGTGAAATCTAATTAGTTTTCACGTGTTCCTTAATTTATTAATATTTGCACGTTGACTGCTTGAATTTTCATGGGATTATTTTATTAATTGGATGTCAAGGGCCCGATGTTCAATGTGATTTATTAATCTCGTGCCAATTTAGTCAATTAAATCCGTAATTGTTTGATTGATTAATATTAGTGGCAACTGGTGTGTTTACACATTAGGGGAACGTGCGATCTAATTTAAATAACCCTCGTAGCGTGTTATTGATTAGGGCTAGGTTTTTCTAGTTATTAATGCAATTGGAAAATTACTTCCTATGGTCGTACCTAGGAGTATTTGCTGATTAGGGGTAATCAACGGTCGTACCTTGGTTATCAATAATTTAAGGAAAAATTGGTCGTCAGACTATAACTAGCCTATTAATATATTAAGTGAACATCTCTTGCATCAATGATCGGATGATTGGACTGTGCCAGAGTAGTTGCGTCCTTGGCTAGAATTTATTTATTCTTGATTTAATTCTTGCTAAACTTGTGCTGGTTAACTATTTATTTTTAGTTGAATTGTTTAATTATTTTTAACCACCTATCCACAAAAATACCCGCCTTTGTCACTGTGAGTTTGAAAAGAAACAATTACTCCCAGTCCCTGTGGATTCGACCCTGCTTACCGCTGTCTACAGAAATTACTTTTAGTTTGAGCAGGTTTTATTATTGCACAGGCTGACAACCTGTCAAAAGGCAATTACGAATTAGGTAATACACATAGTCGAATATCAGATATGATGTTTCCACGAGCACAAGGGCCAGCAGACAATAGATAAAGAAGACCACCACGAGGAGCCTGTAGTCGGTAATCACGACTTTCTGCACTATTAATGCTTGTCCAGCTGCTACGATTGTGAAGACCGTGGAGTAGAAGATGGAAATTATGTTCATCACAATGTAGCAGGGCAGGGAAATATAAAAATCCTCAGTTGCAAATCGCAAAAAGATGATCACAAGCACAGTCCCCATGGTGAACAGAGAGGAGAACAGCCCTCCAGCTAAGTAGAACATCAACAAGCCGAATTCCCAGCGCCGGTTCTTGAGAAAAATGGCCTCTCCAGTCGTTTGATCGAAACCTCCAGGTACAGTAAAAATTGCAGCAAAGTTTATGGTACCAATGAGGACAGACACAATCAACACACTGTTGGACAATGCTCTCACAGTTTCCTCAGCCTTTTCGCGTAGACTTGCATGGTTCGTCTCGAATACTTGTTTTGCTGTCGTCCCATCAGAATTTTGCAGTTGCCAGAGATGTGGAAAAGAGTCATATTGCACCCGCTGTTGAGCCAAAGATCAATCATAAGTTGCAAATAGTCCGGAAAAGAATAGTAAACAATATACAACAGGCAATGCAATACAGGTATTAATTTAATTTGGTACCTTAAACCAGAGGGCTTCCCACATCATTTGGTGAAAAACTCCAGGGGGAACGCTGGGAGGGGATTCCAGGAGTGCTGCGAGATGTATAATGCTATTTCCTTCGTGATCAATAGCGCTTAGCATTCTGTCCCTGTCAGTACCACTAGTCATCAAGTGGTCGTACAAGAACCATTTTTTCTCCTCCACTGCAATTTGCAGTATATTCCTTCCTTTTCCATCGAAGGTATACACAGCTTCAGGGTAGACGCTGAGGATTTCCTGAACTACCTCAATGATGCCGAGTCTCGTTGCTTGTATTAGTGGATCTGGCATACTATTTTTCTTTTCTGATGATATCCCAAACTGGCTGCCTTCATGATCTTTGGCCCCTGTATGCACATAGTGGCTCCAATCTTCTCTTCTGATTAACCTTTCTGCAAGCATTAGTGCAACTGCATGGCTTTGCTTTGCATCATCAATTTCTTTAAGCCAAGGAAAACCTAGAGGGCAAATATATCAAATTGGATAAACCATTAATGACTAACTCCAATGTGGGAGGATTTGGTCAGGGAGATGCAGAAATAGTACTTCGAGATCCAATACATGTCCTAGGCTTTTTGCTCTTCTTAGCATCTATTATTTTGGCACAAATCTATTCGGTTCTTGAAAAGAAACAGTTTGAGGAGGTTCAATTGGCCGAAATGAATTCCTAGACTTGCAATTGCTTGTATATACATTTTTTCTACAGCTTGCCGACAGATAAAAGATATGTGAAGTAAAAGGAAATTGAAGAGAGCTTGAAAACAAAATTCTTACATTGCTTAGGCATGAAAAAGAAACTAATTTACTCGAAGGAAATAAGACGTTCTTGACACTACGAAGGTAGGCTAGACAACACTATGCTTCAACTCTCAAAAGAAGAATTTGGGAAAACAAAATTTTACCAGTATATTCTATCATCACTAGCATGAATGCATATGAAGTAGATACAAGAAGATGCTTTACCCAAGATAAAATTGGCAAAAGAAGATCTGTTCAATTTATGAATAGAAGCAGAATTGCTTGGTTCTTCTACACTGTTGACAGGTTGTGATTCCTTGTACACGACCGCAATACCTGCCAGCAACACAATGAACTAATAGTATCACTCTTTCAAAATTTTGAGGGCATCCTCAAAAAAATGGTAGTTCAAATTGCTTCTCCATGGATCCCGAACCCATTAAACACTAAATTAGATTATTTTTAGCAAGGTCTCCAGGCTAAGCACAAATTCATGTCACCTGAACATACTACAAGAGGGGAATAATCATATGCTTGATAGGATCTGCATTGACTTCAAAACCATATCACATTCAGCCCAATGATTATTGTCAATTTGCCTAATCAACTATGCGGGTAGAGTACTTAAGGACTTGAAAAGAATTATGTTGCAACTTGCATGTGGGTAATAATACAGCACTTACACCAATAGATTATAGCTCGGAGTATATGCAGAGGAATGAGGGACTTCCTCCCAAGATCGTTGAGCGTGTAGGCAGAACCACTCCTGAAGGACTCTGTTTTTGCAGCCAAAAGATGTAAAGCAGTTTTTCCTTTTTCATTACGTTTGCCAGCAAGATCAGGATACGACTCCAATATGCCAATTGCCAAACCTGTTTGATACAATAGAGCGAAACATGTAGGAAGCACTAAACTTGAAAAGGACTAACATTTAATGCAACAAAATCCCACATCATATTCCACTAGCACAGACTTAGAGACAAAAGATAAGATAGCATAATCTGATAAACTGAACAAGCATAGAGTTCAAATTCAGCAACAAACTTGATTACTTTTGCAGAGACAATCAAAATTTTACTTGATAGAGAGGCTTACTGTAATATCCTCCAATTACAGCAGCATGAAGGATTGTGCATCCATCATTCCTCCTCATCATGCAATCACCGATGTACTTTTCCAGAAGTGAGAACACTTCCTTTTTCCCACATGCAGCAGCCACAAAAAGAGGGGTTTCACCCAGTTTGTTTCTCTCAGACACTAAATCCTTTTCTGTCCTTAACATGATCTCTGCAACATCCTTGTGGCCAAATCTTGCAGCTTCATGCAATGCAGCGTCGCCATTGACATTCTTTGCCTTCAGATTTCCACTGGTCACAAGACCATCCTGGAGAAGTAATCTGAAGGCATCCACATTTCCGTGAATGGCCAGAAAATGGAGAACAGTATCACCGAATTTATCAAGTGGTTTCACACCTTCTTCCCTCCAGAAACTGCGAAAGGTTTCTACTGACTGTTTCTTTCCCTCTAAGACTGCTCTATAAGCAGCAGATCGGTTGCTCCTATCCTCGTTGATTCTTGAGCTTGCCATTTTTGGATAGGCACAGAAAAAAATTCTTATGAGAGTGCTGTATCAAGTAAATCATCCATATACCGCATCAGAATTTCGTGTATGCGAAATGCCAAAGTGGTAATGTGCCACTCAACAAAAGAAAAGCTGGGAGAAAATAACAAGCAAGGAATTGCTGTAGTGCCAAAGGTGGACATTAAAAAACACTAAAGGAAGCCACTGAACATTTGCCCCTATAAAATGGTTTAAAAGCATGAACATTTGCCCCTCCAAAATGTGCTAAAGGAAGCTGCTTTTACTGTATTGACCAAGGAAAGAACAATGCCAAGAATAAACCTAAATTGTGCCCCCCCCCCCCCCAACATCCCTCCTCCCTCCCTCCCTCCTCCGACTAAAATTTGGTTTCATATTTTTGTTGCATTTTTACCCACTGACTAACGATCAACACTAACGATTGAGCAAAAAAGGCATTGATGACTTCAAAATAATAATTAGTGAAAACAATGTTGGAGAATATCCTCTTTTTTTTTTGTCTCGGGAGGATGTCCGTACTCCTTACAAATGGAATCCAACCACTTGAGAAAATCACATGCTCTTGAAATATATTCTATAATCTAAAATCAAATCATTTCATGCATAAAAAAGTCATAAAATAATTGGCAAAAAAAAGAATACCATCAAGTTTTACAACAAAATTTTCTATTGAAATATTCAAATTTCCATGATATGTGTAAAAGAGATATCTTACGAAAAGTTGTGTCGTACCTCCATTTATTGATTTCACAATTTTAGAAAGAATATTTTTAACAATAGCAAAGTTTTGAATTTACTTAATATGATTAGATTTTTTTTTTGGGAACTCAATTCTTGATTTCTAAAACAAATGAATATCATTAGAAATGGGTGATATGAAAAACTTGGGCACGAAAAAGAAGAATAGAGGAAAATGAAGATAAGGTGAAATTGAAACTTTATAGAGTTTATCTGTAAAAGTTAGTGCGACTTAATAACAGGAGGCAAAGTCCAACAAAAATAATTCCAGGGAGGAAAAAATCCAATGAGGCACCAATGAAAGAGTAAACTTACAGCCCTCAGAGGTGCTGAAGATAGGTCCCTGGTTCGAACCTTGCTAGCAAGTGGCTGCAACACACCTAAAAAAAAAAAAAAAAAGAGTAAACTTACAGGAGGTGCAAGTAACTTTAATGGCGCAATAGTTTGTTACACAAAATGAGTTTCGACACTTTCACAATTAAATTAACTCATGTTATCATCTAAATCTTTTTTTTTTTTAAGTTTTTTCTAGTAGGGAAGAGTGAAATCCAAAAAGCAGGGAGCCAAGACCTTTTAATCATCTTTATCTTAATTATTAATACTTACCAAATATTTAATTAACTGCAAAGAATGAATGCAGTTCATATTATTTAATCAATATATGCCAAAGATAAAATTATGCCCCTATATTTAAAAGGCATTTTTTCTTATCCACCAACATTTTCAAAATTGTAATAGCTAGGTTCAAAATTTCAAATTCATCCACTTTTTGCTTGAAAAAATTCACATATGTATCATGTTTTATAAAATTGTGTACTAAAAGTGAAAATATGTATGTTTTCATTTTTTTTTCAACAAAAGCAAGAGGGGGTGCATGCAGATCTTATTGAGAAATTAGAACAAAAACTAAAAGAAGTATATTTGACATTGGGATAAAATGTCTAGCATGCGAGGGACAAAGAAAGCAAATCTGAGGACTACTTTTGCAGTTTGTTCTTTATGAATTTATTACTGATTTCCAAAATGAGAAGCCGGTCCAAAAAATCAATTGAGAGGCCCTTTGCTAAGGTAGCCCATTAATGGGCATGCAATGATTAAGTATGAACAGCTGTGAATGTTTTGTTAATCCAACTACAAATGATCATAAATAATTCGTGGGTCGTTGTACAATCTTGCTGCCAAACTGCCATCCCCACAACTGATATTTGCTTCTTTCCCCTGCGAGCCTGTCTAGAATTCTGTTGTCTCATCATCAAAACCGTTCAATTTTTCTTCCCAAAAACGGGGCTGTCGCTCTTATATCCTTGATGAAACTTCACCCGAAACTCCTACTGCTTTGGTTGCCGTAGAAGAAGAACTAAAGGCTAGGTTGCACTATGCAGAGTAGAACGTTGAAGTGATTTGCTAGGCTTTGAAGTTTTTTACTGTTGTAGAGGCTATGAACCTTTCGTTGACGAAATTTTGGCGCCCGGAAAAATTCCACGAACAACAAGCCATAGTCAATTATGGCTAATACTCCATAACTTAGTGTTGAAAAATGAACATTGATTTGAGAAAAGGTCAACTCACAGTTTTTCAGTTTTCATTATTAAACAGTCAAAATCGTTCACTCTTTTTTTTTTGTAAGTAAATTACTATGAACCTTTTGCATTTTGCATATTCTCACCTGACTCTCATAAAATTATGCTTTCATGTAAACTAAAAAATGGATGAAAAACACCTCTAATTAGTACATTTTATAAACGCGTGTGGTAAAATTAGAATATTCACTTAACTCCTCACAATTTTGCATATATCAACACGATTTTTCTATGACCATATGCAAAACGATTAGACCCATATTCTCTTTTGTCCTTAAGTAAGGTAATGCTGACATTTCAACTGACGATATTAGATATATTTATTTCCATTAAATATCCACTCTACATAAAATCATAGGAAAATATATGGATATTTTAAAATTTTTGGGGGTCATGAAATAATGTGCAAAACCACTAGTGATTTATCCTTTTTATTTGCATCTATTTTGCAGTTGATGCAAGTTAATCAATAAAATGGAGTTGAGCTTTCTTGTTTACTTTTTTTTATCAAATTCTTTAAAGAAAGTGATTCTTGAGCACATTGGCGGAGCTATATACATTTGAGGGTAGGCAATTGCCCTCCCTCTCAAATTTTAAAATACACTTAGAACATTTCTTTTTTTTTTTTTGCTTTATTAAATTTGAATTACATTATACCATTACTTTTTTATTTGGTTGATTTAATGACTCACTCTTGGATGATTTGTGATTCTGTAGCTTATTTTGGATATTGAATGCATTGCAATTTAATACTCCTTAATTATGCATATAATTTTGTGAAACACTAATAGTTTATTCAACTAACTAATAAAATGAGTGAAAATGTTAATTCTAATTTTTGCTTTTTAGGGAATACATATAAGAGAATTTCGCTAGATAACTTTGGATAGTTTGACAAATTTATTGGCCGCACTAGATTTCTTAAGGTTAGTCATTTTATGCTAGCTATCAATTAGTAATACAATACATTACATATTTATAAGATATTAGACATTTTTGCATTTTGTAGTTGCTCATACCCCCAAAATAATTGTTTTGAACCCTAACAACTCCAACTACCTCTAATATAGTTAATTCTCAATCCAACTATTATATTGCCCAACAGTAGATGGTTGTCCCCACTAGTTTTAGGTCTTGGTTCTACCACTGCTTGAACATGTTTATTCAATATTTTAAATGGAAAAATTGTTCTTTAAGGGCTTTGAGAACTTCTTCACAAATTGATTTCCAAATTTACAATAACATAACAGTAAACTTTAAAACATCTTGGGTTAAGTCAGATGATAAGGCATTGGATCTTGAATTTTTTTCAATGGTTTTCCAAACAAGATCCTGAGTTAGTCAATTTATTGCTAATTGGTTTTGAAAATGCATATCAAATTCTTTATGGTGGTATTTCTCGCTGGATTTTAGCTTTTACTCATGTACGTGTTTATTGTTACACTCTTGACTTGGTTTTTTTACTTTCTCTTGACTCAATTTTTACACCATAGGTTTTAAATATTTTGGAGCTTTGACCATCCATACCTCAAACCCCGTCTTAACTAATATTTTACGAATCTAATTTGATTTCAAGGTCTCTCATCAATATCAAGCCAAGCATGACAGAAGATGTTAAGAGACAATTTGAGGTTTCCCAAATATTTCCACCCAAATTAATTTGAAAATCCTATTTCATATGCCAACTTCAGTTTTGGTCGCTCTCATTAAAAGAGGAGTTGTTATGAGACAACACATATCATAGAAGTTTCTTAAGGAATTCTAATCAAATTATTTAGATCAACTCGATCAATACCAATTGAGATGGAAATCAAGTTCTTTATCAATTGAAAAATTAAACACCAAATCCAATTGAACGAATAGGGACATTAGCCAAGTAATTTTGAGGTCCCCTTTTCAACTTTTTAGGCCACCTATTTCCCCTCTTCCCTTGAAGGCTTAGATTCTAACTTGCACCCCAGCATGCTAGAGTTTAATTACACAACATCTTGAATTTGGATAGCTGAATCTACAACAGACTAATGAATAATACACCTCAATTTTCTCCAGCGTATCGATGCTTCAAAAGCTAGAGGGAATTTGTGATACTCAAGTGTCTTGGGGTACTATTTTGTGGTGAAAAGTGAAAGATGTAAAGTTGAGTGACCAATGTGTTAATAAGTGAAACTTTGAAAGAATAAAAGTGACATTGGGATTTCACTATTCATCTTTACCAAAATTTACTTCATCTTCTTCATTTCCTTTCTTCCTTTCTTCTCCAACAAAATCCTTTCTTATTTCTCTCCTTTTTCCTTACAATCAAGGAGGATTCTTGACAAATCAAGCACAAGCAAGGAGTGAGGAGATAGGAGATTCTACTTTGACAACTAACCAAGGTATTTTCTTGAAATCTTGAACATGATCTTGGTTTTTCTTTGATTGGGTGATTGGGTGGTATTTGGTTCAAATCCTTGATTAGCTTCCATAGCTATGGTGTATAGAGTTTGTTTTGGTCCCTATTTTCATATGGATATAGGGCTATCATCAATATAAAAAGGAGAAATATTGAGGGAAAGAATGACTTGAGCAAGCAATTCATTTTCAAGATTGTTTATGTATTTACAAGACTTTGGGAGCTGAAATATGTTGATTTTGACAACTATGGAGGGTGGAAGATGACTTGAGATGGAAATAGAACTTGATTATCAAATTTGGAACTTGCTTTTGCCTTGAAAACGTTTTGGAAATCCATGGCTATAATGCTCGGACGGATTGGCTATAATCCTCGAACAGATTGAATTTTCTGTACAGACATATTTCAGTGTTTTGGCCATAATTTGATGTAGAAACCTTGGATTTAGGTGCCGTTGTTGCGTTGGAAACTAGATTCAGAGGGCTTTAACTTTGTACAATATCTTGCCCTGTTTCTATATTTTTGAAAGTCAGTGACCCTTTAAAATTAACCCTTATGTCCTACTTTGATGAGGAAATAATCTTTTGTTAGGAATTAGTGGTTTAGGGTAGTATTAGGTTTCTTTTTATGATAATTTGGAGTAGTTTGGTATCTTTAAGATTGTAATTGAGTATTTTATTATTATTTTTAGGTAAGGAAGGTAGCTATTTTTTCGATTACTTGAACTAGCATGAGTATCCGTTGGATCAAGGTAAGTGGTGCATGTATCTTTTATCTTTTGAAAGATGAATTTTGAAAGCTAATTGTCTAATTGTTAAAGTGGCATGAGCAGGTATAATTTGTGATATTTGGTTATTACTCTTGCCATGGTCATTTGTGAAATGAAATATTATGTTTGTTGAACTCTTATATAAGCAACTTTTGACTGGAATCTATGATGGCTAAATTTGATATGTCTGATCTTGGAAAGATGCATTATTTTTTGGGCACTGAAGTGGCGCAATCTGCTGTTGAAATTTTTGTCTCTCATAAAAAATATGTGCAAGAAATTCTGAACAAGTTTCAAATGAAGAATTGCAATTCTGTTGGTACGCCAATTGAAATGGGTTTAAAACTCATCAGAGTATCTGAAGAAAGAGAGTTGATAGCACTCTTTACAAACAAATTGTGGGAAGCCTGATGTATTTGACAGCCACTAGGCTTGATATTATGCATGCTGTAAGTCTTATTAGTAGATACATGGAAAATTCAAGGGAGACACATCTTCTAGCTGCCAAGAGGATTTTTCGATCTTGCAAGGAACCATTGAGTATGGGTTGTTCTACAAGAATGGTGAAATATCAGATTTGTTTGGTTTTACTGATAGTGACTATGCAGGTGATTCTGATGATAGAAAGAGTACATCTGGATATGTATTCATGACGGGTTCAGCAGCTATTTCATGGTGTTCAAAGAAGCAACCAATTGTTACTTTATCAACAACTGAAGTAAAGTACATAGCTGCAATGGTATGTGCTTGTCAACCAATTTGGCTAAAAAATATTCTTGAAGAGTTGCATTTTCAGCAAAAAGGAGCAACTACAATTTATTGTGACAATAGTTCAGCCACCAAACTCTCTAAAAATTCAGTTCTACATTGAAGAACCAAGTACATAGACGTGAGGTTTCACTTTCTAAGGGATGGAATAATTGACTTTCTCTACTGCAAAAGTAAAGATCAAATTGCTGACATAATGACCAAGCTATTGAGATTATCCATGTTTTAGAAATTAAGGAAGCTACTGGGAGTCTGTGCAGTTGATAAGTCCTATTAAACTGAATGTTTGAGAAACTTTCAGTTTAAGGGAGAGATTGTTAGAAATATTTACTGTTGTTAATTAATCATGTTTGTTTATTTTGTTTTACCTAATTAATGGAGTTAGTGGAGTAACAAGTGGAATTAGTGGAATAACTAGTGGAGTTAGTGGAGTTATTGGGATAGTTAGTGGAGTTAGTTGGATAGTTAGTGGAGTTGGTTTGAACTCTATAAATAGAGTAATTTCATGTTATGAGTTATGTCAGTTTTTACAAAGAAATAAACTCTTGTCATTTGCTTCTCTTATTTTTCTCAATAATTGTAACAGGGAGGTTGCGCAAATGGTTACCGTCGCATTTGGTGCCAGAAATTCTGCAAATCCCGATACTTGTTATGAGGAAGGACAGACTGGTTTGGCTCTCTTCTGCAGATAGCGAGTTCACAATTAGTTCTGCTTGGGAGTTAGTAAGACGGCGGAACAATATATCTTCTGCAATGAAGGTGGATTGGAACTCTATGGTTCCTTTGAAGATTTCTTTCTTTGGGTGGAGAGTGCTACGCAACTTTCTTCCGCTGGATTATAGTCTCCAGCGACGTGGTCTTCCTTTTGTTTCAAGATGTTTGTGCTGTTCTAGTGCCATAGAGACGGTGCAACATTTGTTTATTGATGGGGAGGTTGCAAGACAGGTTTGGCAGCATTTTGCTCGGATGCTTGGTTTGACATTGCAACCGTCCGCTTGTATCTCTACTTTGCTTTTGACCTGGTTTATGTCCTCACCAAAAGGAAACTATAATCATTTATGCGGTGCTCTTCTGCTGGTTGTGATTTGGTTTTTATGGAAAGGTCGAAATGGTGCTAGATTCCAAGCTCATAGCTTTCAAGCTGTGCGTGTTATTTTTGAAGTTAACCAGTTCTTGAAGGTATTGGGTGGCGCTAAGCTGGTTCATAAGTACCAAATAGAAGGTGATTTTAATACTAGTGTGGCCTCCTATTTTCGAGTGCAGAAGGGTCCGAAAAGAAGAGTGCAATTGATCGCTTGGTATAGGCCAGGGTTGGGCTACTGACGCTAGTGTCAAGGGTATGAAGGCTTCGGGGGGAGGTGTACTGAGAGATGCAGAAGGAAAGTTGGTATTTGCTTCTTTTAAACATCTTGGTGATTTATCAATTCTTGAGGCGGAGGCATTAGCCTCGCTGCACGGGTTAAAGCTTTGTCGAGACAAGGGAATCAACGGTATTCAAGTGGAGGTGGATTCCGCTTTATTAGTTCAATATGTACATGCTGGGTTGTTAGGACCTTGGCCTCTCTGCATTAGATTGGGTCACATTCGTATGCTTCTTCAACAGATGCATGGCTATCTGTCTCGCACTTTCAAATAAGCTGATTTAGTGGCTCATCGATTAGCATCTTTAGATCTTGTGAATGATTGTATTTTTAGTTCTTATGATCGGCTTCCCCGTCTGATGAGGAAGTTTATGATTGCGGATTCGGTGGGTTGTCCCACGGCTAGAATTTGCAATGTACGAGAGTAATCCTTTAAGCAGTGTATGGGAGATTATGTTTCGCTCTAATCTTTACTAAAATTGGGGGTGACGTCCCTCCCATGTATGGGGTTTGGAAAAAAAAAGAAAAAAAGATTGAGAGTAATATAGAAGGGATAGCCAATTACATTTAATATGTTTAAAAGAGAAAATAGCTAATTATGGGGTAAGAAGAACAAAGAAAAATACAGTTAGAACATTTTTTCTTTTGCTTTAGTAAATTTGAATTAACTTTTACCATTACTCTTTTATTTGGTTGATTTATCGACTCACTCTTGGATGATTTGTGATTGTGTAACTTATGTTGGATATTTAATGCATTGCAATATAATACTCCTTAATTATGCATATAATTTTGTGAAACACTAATAGTTTATTCAACTAACTAATAAAATGAGTGAAAATGTTAATTCTAATTTTTACTTTTCAACGAACATATATAAGAGAATTTCGCTAGATAACTTTGGAAAGTTTGTCAAATTTATTGGCCACACTAGATTTCTTAAGATTAGTCATTTTATGCTAACTATCAATTAGTAATACAATACATTACCTATTGCATAAGAAATTAGACATTTTTGCATTTTGTAGTTGCTCATACCACCAAGATAAGTGTTTTGAACCCTAACAACTCCAACCACCACTAATATAGTTGATTCTCAATCCAACTATTATATTGCCCAATAATACACAGTTGTCCCCACTAGCTTTCGGTCTTGGCTCCGTCACTGCTTGAACATGTTTATTCAATATTTTAAATGGAAAATTTGTTCTTTAAGGACGTTGAGAACTTCTTCACAAATTGATTTTCAAATTTAGAATAACATAACAGTCAACTTTAAATCGTACCTCGAACCCAGTCTTAACAAATATTTCACGAATCTAAATCGATTTCAAGGTCTCTCATCAATACCAAGCCAAGCATGACAGATGATGTTAAGAGACAATTTGAGGTTTCCCAAATATTTCCACCCAAATTAATTTGAAAATCCTGTTTCATAAGTTTTGGTGGCTCTAATTGAAAGAGAGTTGTTATGCAACAACATATACTATAGAAATTTCTTAAGGAATTCTAATCAAATTATTTAGATCAGCTCGATCAATACCAATTGAGATGGAAATTCAAGTTCTTTATCAATTGAAAAATTAAATATGAAATCCAATTGAACGAATAGGGATATCAGCCAAGTAATTTTGAGGTCCTATTTTCAACTTTTAAGGCGACCTATTTCCACTCTTCCCTTAAAGGCTTAGATTCTAACTTGCACCTCAGCATGCTAGAGTTTAATTACGCAACATCTAGGAAGTTTATCAATGGCTCCGTCTGGATTAGTTATTTTGTGAGTATTTTTAAAATATTTTAATATATCAATGTCTATGAAAAACTTTTACTGTAAATGTTTTTAGTGGCGCTTCTGAGATATATTTTAGAATATTTTTAAAATTTCAAAACTTTTTAGGTTATTTTTTAAAAATTAACATTACCACCCACCACGGCCACGACCCGCTCCCTCCTCTCTCTTCCATCTCCCCTCCTCCTCCCTCTTTCTCCTTCTCTTTTCTCCTCCCTCCCCTTTCCCTCTTCCTCTCCCCTTTCCTACCACACCCTGCCCCTCCCCTCCCCTCCCCTCTCCCCGATCTAGCCTCAACCAAATCGCAACCAGAAGATCACGCGACCTTCTGTTATCTGGTCAAGGCTAGATCAGGGAGGGTGGAAAGGGAGAGGTGAGGTGTGGTGGGAAAGGGGAGGGGAGAAGGGGAAGAGGAAAGAAAGGGAGGAAGAAGGGGGAGGGAGAGGAAAGAGGAGGAAGAAGGAGATGATGGCCGTGGTGGATGGGGGTGGTGGTAGTGATTTTATTTTTTAATTTTTTCATATATTTGTAGTTGTCTTTGATATATTGTATTTATGTAGTATTTTTGAAGTTATTTTTGTTTGTATACTACTGTAGTATTATATATGGAAATTTATTGTTCAAAAAATGGAGAATCCAAACGGAGCCAATCGCCGTTTGCTTTTCCTAATTTCTTCATCATACGTTCTATATTTCGCTTCAAAAATGTCCTGCCAAAGTTCCAAGAACAAAAATCTACAGTCCAAGAGGCTAAACAGGTACAAGAGGTGCTAAAGAGCTATTCAGTGGCTTCTGGACAGCTAGTGAACTTTGAGAAATCAGCTGTGTACCACAGTAGGAACACCTCAAGGTCAAGGAGAGCAGCCATCTGTGAAGTAATGGGGAACTTAAAAGAGGCAACTAATGGCAGATATCTGGGACTGCCAATGGCGATAGGAAGGACAAAGAACCAAGTGTTTGGCTATATCAAAAGTGCAGTCACTAAAAAGCTGAAAGGTTGGGCAAACAAAATGTTGAGCATGGCTGGGAAAGAGGTACTTATAAAGTCAGTCATACTAGCGATGCCAAACTATGCCATGGCGTGTTTCAAATTGCCAAAAGGACTGTGTGTGGACATTTACAAGAGTATAGCCAAATTTTGGTGGGGAAGCAATGAGCAGGAAAAGAAACTTCACTGGGTTAGTTGGAAGAAACTAGCCGATGTAAAAGGAAGAGGGGGGCTGGGATTCAGGGATTTAGAAGCTTTTAATAAAGCTTTACTTGCTAAGCAACTCTGGAGAATCATTTGCTCTCCAAATTTGCTTATGAGTAAAGTAATAAGAGGCAAATACTTAAAAGATCATAAATCCCTGGACAACCACCCTCCCAATTCAGCGTCCTGGGCATGGAAAAGCATACACAGTGCATGAGAATTATTGGAAGGAGGACTATGGAAGAGAGTAGGAGATGGAACACAGGTCAATATATGGGAGGATAGATGGGTGATAGGGTTAGAGACAGGACGAACTTCAACAACTTGTCCCCCAAATTGCAACTTACAAACAGTCAGCCAGCTCATAAGTGAAGGAAGCTGGAATGAGGAGATTTTACAGCAAGTTTTCAACCGAGAAGAGAGGGAACACATAGCCAGCATACCTCTTAGTGTGTTTAAAAGACAAGATAGATATTTCTGGAATTTTGCGAAATCTGGAGTCTATACAGTCAAGATAGGTTATGCGAGAGCTATGCAGTCTAGCAGTACAGTAAAGAGTAGACAAAAGCTGGAGGGGGAAACAAGCTGGGAGATAAGGAAGCATAGTGTTTGGAAACAACTTTGGAACCTGAACCTAAAGCACAAAATCAAACACTTCATTTGGAAGTGTTTGCAGAATGGTATAGCTGTGAATGATGCTATCTTTAAAAGAACTGGAAAAGGGGATAAGGTCTGTACAATTTGTGGGGAAGGTGAAGAAACAGCTGAACACATGTTTTTCAACTGCCCAAGAGCACAACTGGTGTGGAAAATAGCACCGGTTAGATGAGAGGAGCTGAGAGACTTACAGAGTAATTTGTGGAGATGGTGGGAGGCGGTTGCTCAGACAGGTTCAAAGGAGCTAGGATGGAACATATAGTTTTGACAGCGAATATTCTATGGCAAATCTGGAAAGCACGGAACAAGATGGCTTTTGAACAGCAAAGGAGTGGAGCAAATGATATTGTCCAGAGAGCACAACAAGAATGGCTCGAGTACGAGGACGTGCTGCAGCAGGAAAGGCAATCAACAAGAATGAACGGGCTGGGAATCAGATGGAACAGGTGATGGTACCACGAGTTGAAGGAGTCATCCGAATCAGTACAGATGCATCACTCAACGCAAGGATGATCAGAACAGGAAAAGGAATCGTGGCACGGCATTGGACAGGAAAGATAATAAGAGCTAAAGGAGTAGTAGAATGGAAGAAAGGTGAAGCTCAAATGGAAGAAACATTAAACATTAGATTAGCTCTCCAAATGGCACGTGAAGCAAGCTGGAGGAAGATAGCTATCCTATCAGATTGCAAGACGGCCATAGATCACATTAGATGCAACAATGTACAAGATGGGACTCTAGCAAACATCTTGGAAGACATTGCAGATCCAATACAGGTTTTTGACTACTGCACAATATCTTGGGTGCCTAGAACATTGAATTTAGCAAGTCATAGGCTAGCACTTCTTGCATCAAAGCTAGTTAATGACATAGATTGGGAAGGTGACTTCCCATGTTGGCTGATTGAAGCCAATAGTTTAGATGAAAGGGCTGTTGCCCCTTTTGTAAGTAATCCTTGTAGTATCAAGTGTTAATATATATAAAAGCTAATATCGTTTGTAGAAAAAAAAAATACTTCTATCTCATGCATTGCTTTAACTACTGTAGTTATCGTTCAGAAAATCAAAATCATAATCTCTTCCTAAATTTTAGGTAAACTAGAGGAGAGGATAGTGATATCTCGCAAGTGTACAATTTACCTTCTTTGTACATTAGTGGACTTCAATAACATGTTGCTAGAATTCTTTACACTGTTTTAAATGTTATTTGGTCAAATCATCATTGTTTGGCTCTGTCATCAAAGTAATACTATCTGAATAGTTGACATCTTAGGAGTGTTATTGGCTTAGGACGATGTTCTAGTTGGAAAAGTACAAAATGTGAAGACTCAATAATATAACATAACCAGCAATGCAGTGAAATTTTATCATTATTATTACAATATTTTTGGGGGTAGTAGTAGGAGTGGTTTACAGGATTATAAGTTGCTGGTAGAATCATAAGGATGTGAAGACATAAGAATTAAGTTGTACTACAAAAAAAAAAAGATATAACCTGGATGGATACATGGGCAAGTATTTAAGTTAAAGCAATTGCTGTATGACAACTCCACAAGCTAAGGTTTAGATGGGATCATAACTGCCAGATTGAGAAACAAGACAAAAAATAGAAGACACTTTGATTCAATTCATATGAAAATAGAGAGATAATAATTGGAAGGCTGAACTGCTTATACAATATCATATCTTTTTCAAACACTACAGTATGACGACCAAATGATGGAAATCAAATATACACTCAATTCAATTTAAACAAGATACATTATTTTCAAATGATTTACAGAAAAACTCCTTTATTGCTCTTCAAACTGAGGGTGAATCAAGACTTTCAATCCACCGTTTCCCACGTACCACGGTTAATCTTGAATTTGCCTAGCTGAATCTGCAACAGGCTATGATGAATGATACACCTCAATTGTCTCCAGTGTATCGATGCTTCAAAAGCTGGAGGGAATTTCCTCCAAATTTGAACATCCATCTAGCACCAACTATGGGAGGCAAGGGAAGCTGCTACTTGAGGCGCTCCATTCTTGGAGATCAGTGTTTGAAAGTTTCAAGAACTTGAGACGAGAAAGAGCCTCATCCACCACTTCCCAACGTGGTGCATTGAAGAAATTGTCCCTTATTTTGAGAACCTCTAAGTTTGGTAGCATCCCAATGATTGACATTTCTTTCCAGTCTACATGACTACCTACCAGAGTCACTTCCTCAAGTTTGGAGGAAACTTATTTGGTTGAGGTAAAAAGAATTTTGCCATATTTAAAGTCTGATAATCAAATGTTAATGTTTCTAGCATTCTTAATCTGGAAAGATCAGGGAACTGAGCATATTTCGTAGCATCTGATAATGTTAAATGGCATCCTAAGTTTACAAGATTGGCCATTATTGTTGAACTTGAAGGACGTACCTGAGACATAGTTTGTAGATTGTATAGCACAAAGGGAATTGAAGAAACAAAGGGAGTTGAAGAACTCAAACATGCACTTTCAAATTCCAGTTCCCTTGAATAATGCAAATGCCTCAATTTTACCATTTGCTGAATATCTTCTGGTAAAGTGACATTTTGTCCCTTTTCTGTAACAAGAATGACGGTTTCTAGGTTCCAAAGTTTAGACAAGGGTGGTAGCTTTCGAAGGTTATAAATCCTATGATCCAATTAGTTCAAATGAACAAGCTCCAGTATATTAACCGGAAAGTGGTCCAGGATGATGTATCCTAAATCCAACACTCTAAGAAGTTTATAGACAAGCGAGTTTTTCTGCTGAAGGGAGATATCTATATGTGTGAATTTGACATCATTTGGAGGTATGTAGTGGAAATCATAAGAATGAAAGCACTTAATATTTTGTGGGCGTCAGTTTACAAGCAGGGTAGTTCTGCTTCAAGGCATTGGCTTCCCAAGAACTTTTAGTTGAATTTATAAGATCTTGAGTGTTTTTTTTTCTTTTATTAAGATCCTGAGTTAGTCAATTTATTGCTAATTGGTTTTCGAGATGAATATCAAAATTCATTATGGTGGTATTCAAGTTGGATTTCAGCTTTTATTCATGAACATGTTTATTGTAACATTCTTCACTCGGTTTTTTCCCTATAGGAAATTCACCTAAATCAATAGATGACAAGCAAAAGTTCTTTACAAACTTGCTCAAACTTTTTCAGTCAGCACGAAATTGACATGAATAAGCAAGGGCAGTGCTTAAGATTCTTGCCCTCTATAACAAAGGCAGTAACGAATTAGGTGATACGCATAGTCGAATATCACATACGACGTTTCCATGAGCACAAGGGCCATCAGACCATAGATAAAGAAGAACACCACAAGGGGTCTGAAGTCAGTAATCACAACCTTCTGCACTATTAATGCTTGGCAACATGCTACGATTGCGAGGACCGCGGAGTAGAAGATGGAAATTATGTTCATCACATAGTAGCAGGGCAGGGAAACATAAAAATCCTCGGTTTCAAATCGCAAAAAGATAATCACAAGCAGGGTCCCCATGGTGAACACAGAGGAGAACAGCCCTCCTGCTAAGTAGAACATCAACAAGCTGAATTCCCAGCGCCGGTTCTTGAGAAAAATGGCCTCTCCAGTCGTTTGATCGAAACCTCCAGGTACAGTAAAAATTGCAGCAAAGTTTATGGTACCAATGAGGACAGACACAATCAACACAGTGTTGGCCAATGCTCTCACAGTTTCCTCAGCCTTTTCACGTAGACTTGCATGGTTCGTCTCAAATACTTGCTTTGCTGTCTTCCCATCAGAATTTTGCAGTTGCCAGAGATATGGATAAGAGTCATATTGAACCCGCTGTGGAGTCAAAGATCAATCATAAGTTGCAAATGGTCTGGAAAAGAAAATTAAATAATATACAACAGGCAATGCAATATTGTTATTAATTTTAATTTGGTACCTTAAACCAGAGGACTTCCCACATCATTTCCAAAACTCCAGGGGGAGTGCTGGGAGGGGATTCCTGGTGTGCTGCGAGATGTATAATGCTATTTCCTTCGTGATCAATAGCACTTAGCATCCTGTCCATGTTAGTACCACTAGTCATCAAGTAGTCGTACAAGAACCATTTTTCCTCCTCCACTGCAATTTGCAGTATATTCCTTCCTTTTCCATCGAAGGTATATGCAGCTTCAGGGTAGACACTGAGGATTTCCTGAACTACCTCAATGATGCCTAGTCTCGTTGCTTGTATTAGTGGATCTGGCATCCTATTTTTCTTTTCTGGTGATATCCCGAACTGGCTGCCTTCAAGAACTTTGAACTCTGTATGCACATAATGGCTCCAATCTTCTCTTCTGATTAACTTTTCTGCAAGCATTACTGCACCTGCATGGCTTTGCCTTGCATCATCAATTTCTTTAAGCCAAGGAAAACCTAGAGGATACATCAAATCGGATAAACCATTAATGAGTAACTCCAATGCAAGCGGTTTTGTCAGGGAGATGCATTACATTTCCTAAGCTTTTTGTTCTTCTTCGAATCTGTTATTTTGGCACAAATCTCCTCGGTTGTTAAAAAGAAACACTTTGAAGAGGTTAAATTGGCCAAAATGAATTTCTAGACTTGCAAATCTCCTCGGTTCTCAAAAAGAAACAGTTTGAAGAGGTTAAATTGGCCAAAATGAATTTGTAGACATGCAATTGCTTGTTTATACCTTTTTCTAGGACATGCCGATGAATAAAAGATGTGTGAAGTAAAAGGAAATTGAAGAGAGGATGCAGGCCAAGCTTAATGCCACTTGAAAACTAAATTCTTACATTGTTTAGGCATGAAAAAGAAACTAATTTACTCAAAGGAAACAAGATGTTGTTGCAACTACGAAGGTAGGCTAGACAAGACTATGCTTCAACTCTCAAAAGAAGAATTTGGGAAAACAAAATTTTATCAACATATTCTATCATCACTAGCATGAGTGCATATGAAGTAGATACAAGAAGATGCTTTACCCAAGATATAATTGGCAAAAGAAGATCTTCTGCTCAATTTGTGAATGGAAGCTGAATTGCTTGGTTCTTCTGCACTTTTGACAGGTTGCGATTCCTTGTACAAGACTGGAACACCTGCCAGCAACACAATGAACTGATAGTATCACTCAATTTTGAGGGCATTTAAAGCCTGCTTCCTCGAAAAAACTGTCTGGCAGCGAAAATGGTATTTCAAATTGCTTCTCCATGGATCCCAAAACCATTAAACACTAAATTAGATGATTTTCTTTTGTCCCCAATGTCGGGGAGGGGAGTAATCATATGCTTGATAAAATCTTCATTGACTTCAAAACCATATCACATTCAGCCTAATGATTATTGTCAGTTTGGCTGATCAACTTTGCGGGTAGAGTACTTAAGTACTTAAAGAAATTCGAAGGTCTCTTAAGACTGGGAAAAGAATTATGTTGCAACTTGCATGCGGGTAATAACACAGCACTTACAACAATAGATTATAGTTCGGAGTATATGCAGAGGAATGAGGGACTTCATCCCAAGACCTCTGAGCGTGTAGGCAGAACCACTCCTGAAGGACTCTGGTTTTGCAGCCAAAAGATGTAAAGCAGTTTTTCCTTTTTCATTACGTTTGCCAGCAAGATCAGGATACGACTCCGATATGCCAATTGCCAAACCTGTTTGATACAATAGAGCGAAACATGTAGGACTAACATTTAATGCAACAAAATCCCACATCATATTCCACCAGCACAGACCTCGACAAAAGATGAGATAGCATAATCTGGTAAACTGAACAAACATAGTGTTCAAATTCAGCAACAAACTTGACAGCTTTTGCGGAAATAATCAAAATTTTACTTGATAGAAAAGCTTACTGTAACATTTTCCAATGACAGCAGCATGAAGGATTGTGCATCCATCATTCCTCCTCATCATGCAATCACCGATGTACTTTTCCAGAAGTGAGAAAACTTCCTTTTTCCCACATGCAGCAGCCACAAAAAGAGGGGTTTCACCCAGTTTGTTGCTCTCGAACGCTAAATCCTTTTCTGTCCTTAACATGATCTCTGCAACATCCTTGTGGCCAAATCTTGCCGCTTCATGCAATGCAGTGTCGCCATTAACATTCTTTGCCTTCAGATTTTCACTGGTCAAAAGACCATCCTGGAGAAGTAATCTGAAGGCATCCTCATTTCCGTAAATGGCCAGAAAATGGAGAACAGTATCACCAAATTTATCAAGTGGTTTCACACCTTCTTCCCTCCAGAAACTGCGAAAGTTTTCTACTGACTGTTTTTTTCCCTCTAATACTGCTCTATAAGCAGCAGATCGGATGCTCCGATACTCGTTGATTCTTGAGCTTGCCATTTTGGATAGGTACAGAAAAAAATTCTTCAAAGGTTCTTATGAGAGTGCTATATATGTCAAGTAAATCATCCATATATAGCATCCGCATTTCATATATACGAAATGCCAAAGTGGTAATGTACCACTCAACAAAAGAAAAGCTTGGAGGAAATAACAATCAAGGAATTGCTGCAGTGCCAAAAGTGGAAAGTTAGAAAAGCACTACAACTTACGATTACCAGGACCTTGGAAAGTCCAACGAAGTCTTTTGAAAATGTTTAACCAGACGAACTTATCAATAAATTCCATAAAAATTTATACTAAAATGGTTTTGATGCAATTTAATTAATTACCAGCTAAACATAAAACATAAAATCTGGAAAGAAGCTAGAACATTGGCCATCAACTGAACACCAAAATGTGATAAAGGAAGCTTCGAGTCACAGACCCCACCAACTACCAAGCTTCTGTTACTCTAACGCCTACTTTATTGTATCGACCTTGAAGCACAAGGAAGGAATAATATTGGACCCAAACAAAAGCCAAGAATAAAGCTGTACGTAAAAGAAACATGGTATATAAAACGTTGACCACTCTATTTACATTTATTTTTGTTGCATTTTTACCCATTGACTAACGGTCAACACTAACGATTGAGCAAAAAAGATATTGAAGACTTCAAAATAATAATTAGTGGAAACAATGTTGGAGAATATCCTTTTTTTTTTTTGTCTGGGGAAGATGTCCGTACTCCTTAAAATGGAATCCGACCACTTAAGAAAATCACATGCTACTGAAATATATTCTAGAATCTAAAATCAAATCATTTCATGCATAAAATAAGTCATAAAATAATTAGCAAAAAAAGAATACCATCCAAGTTTAACAACAAAATTTTCTATTGAAATATTCAAATTTCCATGATATGTGTAATATAGATATCTTACCAAAAGTTGTGTCGTACCTCTATTTATTGATTTTCACAATTTGAGAAAGATATGTTTAACAATAGCAAAGTTTTGAATTTACTTGATATGATTAGATTTTTTCTTGGGAACTCAATTCTTGATTTTGTTAAAAAAAAAAAAAAAAAGGATGGGTATCATTAGAAATAGGTGACATGAAAAACTTGGGCAGGAAAAAGAAGAATAGAGGAAAGTGGAGAAAAGGTAAAATTGAAACTTTAAATAGTTTTTAATGGTAAAAGCTAATGTGACTTAATAATAGGAGGCAAAGTGCAACAAAAATAATTTTGAGGATGAAAAAATCCAAAAGGGACCAAACATTGGGGAGCTTAGTGCCTTTAAGATGAATTTCCATTCTACGAGAAAAGAGTCAACTCACAGGAGGTGAAACTTAAATGGCGTAATAGTTTGTTACATAAAATGAGTTTTGACGCTTTCACTATTAAGTTAACTCATATTATCATCTAAATCTTTTTTTTTTCTTTTAGTTTTTTCTAGTAGGGTAGAGTGAAATCTAATTAGTGGGAAGCCAAGATCTTTAAGCCCTGTGAATTTAACTTCAACCACTAGATCTAAACCTTTTAAGCATCTTTACCTTAATTATTAATACTTACCGAATATTTAATTAATTGCAGATAATGAACATAGTTCATGCTTTTTAATCAATATATTATGATCCTATATTTAAAAGGCATTTTTTGTGATCCACCAGCATTTTCAAAATTGTAACAGTTAGGTTCAAAATTTCAAACACATCCACTTTTTGCTTGAAAAAGTTCACATATGTATCATGTTTTATAAAATTGTGGAGTAAAAGTAAAAATACGTATGTTTTCTTTTTTTTTTCAACAAAAAAAAAAGAGGCGGGTGCATGCAGATCTTATTGAGAAACTAGAACAACAACTAAAGGAAGTATATTTGATATTGGGATAATATGTCTAGCATGCGAGGGACAAAGAGAGCACAATGCGCATCTGAGGACTACTTTTGCAGCATGTTCTTTATGAATTTATTACTGATTTCTAAAGTGAGAAGCCGGTCCAAAAATCAATTGAGATGCCCTTTGCTAAGGTAGCCCATTAATAAGGTTGCAATGGATAAGTATGAACAGGTGTGATTGTTTTGTTAATCCAACTACAAATGATGGAATTAAACAAAACTATTTTATTTGTTTATTTTCTAATGCCTATAGTTTCTTGTTTTGGTGTCTGTATATTTAGTTTCATATCAATTTAGGAAATTTCAAGTCAATTTTCAAATAAGATTCAGTTTACAATTGTACTTTTTTAGGAAGTTTTGCAATCTATAAATACTGTTAGTATGGTAGATTATTACTTGAAGAATTGAGTCGAGTCAAATCGAGTTTTGAAGAATGAGTTGAGGAAAAACCTTTAAGTTGAGATTGTGAACTGTCGAAAGCAAAAGATAACAACTTGATATTGTTATTTTTGAGTTTTCAATTAATAAAATTGTTGAGTATTTGTTTTAATGTTTATTTTTCTCTTCTTTCTACATATTTTATGGTTAAAACTACTTCCATTGTGCACAATTTTTTTTTTTTGTGTGCAAACAAGTGGTATCAAAACTCTAAACTTTGATCCTAAGATTTGTTTGTGAAATTGGGGCACAAAATTAGGATAGATTGTTTATGCATATTGTGCAACAAGAGATGTGCTATTCAAGCTGCTTCTGAGGAACTTGGTTATCAGGGCAGATGCATATTTAATGGATCTAATTGCCAGTGATGCAATTTTATTTCTTCCTATGAAGGATCATATTAGAACTCTCAAGTCCCTCATTGCATCAATCATAAAAATTCCAAGGACTCTCATCTTCATGAATCTCGAAAGTTTGACAGAGGATGATAACCAAATGTTGATACACACTGAATCTGTTGCTAGGCGGGTTATATCTTTCTATCATTCCTTTCGTGCTGCCAAAGGCACTGAAGATGTGAAGGAATTGAGCGGTCAGCTTTCTGGTTTGATAGAGAGTGCTGAGGAAGTAATTAAGGTAATTGATATCCCCACACCAAAAATCAATTGTCCCAAGATTATGGGACTAGGCTTCATTGACTTGCTCTCGAGGAAGCTACAGGAATTCCTTGGATACGAGTCTGGTTCATTTTCATTCTTTGAGCAACAAATTGAAGAGATCCAAGATAATCTAGGATTTCAGAGATTGACAGATTGTCGAAACCTGTGCAATAATAAAAATAAACCTATTTGCTAATTAAAATAACCAAAACCCAATTTCAAGTACTGGAGCAAGGACTCTAGGTATGCAATGTGTTACTAGATTCACCATGTTCCCGAAGAGTTTGCTTGATCCGATATACCCGAATGGGATGACTTTTCCACAAATAACTATTAATTTGTAAACAGGGCAAGTAGAGTCGTATCCTTAGGGACTGGGGATATTTGTCTCTTTTGAAATCCAAAGTAACACGGAGGGTGTTTTTGTATGAACGAGGACAATCAAAGAAATTCAAATAAAAATAAATAACTAACTAGAAATTAAATGACAATTCACTAAAATTAGAGTAACAATAATTAAAGGTCTAGCCAAGAAATAACTTCAGCAATGGTTCACCTAATTGATCATCGATGCACAAGCAATTCCAATTATTTATTAATAAATAGGTTATAATTACCAAACAAGCGATGACAGTCAATCCCTCCTTACTGTGTTGGTGATTAAGGTACGTCCGTTAATCACTACTCTAATTAAGAAATAATCTTAGGTACGCCCATAAGATTTAATTCTCCAATTGTCTTACGTATTAGAGGAGCCCTATTTTAACCAAATAACGCATTACCAGGGTTATTTCAGATTAGCCCGCGTATCCCCCTGATACAAACCTAATCATGCCAGTTGTCACTAATTCAAGACAATTAAACAATTACGGATTTAATGCCCTAATTGACAATAGATTATCAAGTTAACTAATTATTCGGATCCAAGACAATCAATTAATTAAATAATCATAAGTACTGCAATGAAAGAATATGCGAATACCAATAAATAAAAGAAAAAGATAAAATTAAATCGATCTCACAATTTTTAGGCGAACCAAAGCCTCCGTTGTTCCTTGACTAGAGTAAGAGAATTAGTTCATCTTTAAGCGAAAAATCCACACACAATTGCAGAAGTAATTGCGGCCATTGGCGCTGATTTTTTTTAGAGTTCAGTTCGTTCCAATCAAGAAGAAAAGCAAGCTACAGGAAGTTATCAATTGGGTTTTGCTTGTCTCCAACATACGAAGAGAAAAGTACTCTAAAACCAAAAAAGAAAAGTCAAAAGCTAGGCTACCCAAGTAGTCCCAGTTCTCTGCGCCTTTTTTCTATCTAATACCTAACTACTCTAATGCTTGGCTCCTGCGCGGCGGCCCCTCCAGCGGCCAAGAAGACTTCCGCCCTACGTTCCTTTTTTTAAATTTTTTCAATGCTGTCTTTCGCAAATTACCAAAAAGGGTCACGTCTTGATATTCCAAAAATGCCCCTGGACGCCTGCTACTTGAACTCCTTCCTGATGGCTGCCAAATTGACACTTGTTATCATATTTTCGTTCTACTCCCTGAAATAAATGCAAAAAATCAAAAATGAGTAGAATCTAACAATTAATCCACATCGGGTTAGGTAATAGGGGAAATTAATAATAAAATAAATGATAAAATTGCAACCTATCAATTCCCCCCACACCTAAATCATACTTGTTCTCAAGTATGAGAACAACAAACAAACACCAATATTTGACCATGGTCATTACTTCATCCACCATATTGCCAAGATACCAAGAAAAAATCATATATCAAGCATCAGTGATCAAAATCCGAGAAACATCACCCCGATTTGCTTCTAAACCACAAACTCCTTCAATTCTAGGTTAACTAATCTAAGAAAAAGGAATGGCGCACAACATTTATCAACAAATGATCCAAATATTAACCAAAATCTCAACATTAAATCCATAAATCGGCAAGCTGACTTCTATCACACACTAACACAACCTTCACTTTTTTCTCATTTTCTATTTTTTTTTGTTTTAATAGCACAAAAGACTTAGTCTCTAGCCATTGGAGCTTTTTGACGTGAACTCCAACAATTGCCAGATGAAGGAGCCCGGTTACTCAACTCCTATCGCTATACGACCACGTACTCATAGAAATTATCACTTTTTGATGCGAGAATCGACACTTTAGGTGCAGATTCCTGATTATTCAGTAGTAACAAATAATGGAGTACAGTCAACCTTATTTACAGCCAAATAACACAATAACTCAAAATGACACCATAAAAACAAAAAAATAGTAGCAGCTAGCCTCATTTTTGCCAAGCATGGAGAATTAAAGTCAATATTGGACCAATTCACATGAAAATGCCAGCAGTCATTCCCTATGCTTAGAAAAGTTAACAAAGATCTCAAAAGAGTCAAGCAATTCTCGATATTCACCAAAGAGATGTTTTTGGATTCAACTACATTAACTAAATACAATTTTATTATTAAAACTTGGCAATAGTAGAATTATAGTCAACAATCCAGCATCAAACTTTTGCCTTCACATGAGAGCTAAGCACTAAAAAGAAAGAAAGAAAATGAACGAAAAATAGACAAATAACAAACTAGAAATAAAGGAAAAACACCTAAAAACTAAAAAATTACTAAAAACTAGAACCACAACTGATCCCCCCCACACCTAAATGACACAATGCCCTCAATGTGACAAATAAACAGTAATAGCAAGAAGAAGGGCAATGGTACTTCCCTGAAGTCGTCAAAACATTAGCGGGTGAGGCCCAAAAGGATAAGGAAAGCCGGCGTGTTGCATAAATGCCGCCAGATTCTGGGCAATGTTGGCCACCTTAGCGTCAATATTCTTCACTCTAGCATCCAAAGTGTCAACCTGCGCCCATAGCTCGTTCCAGTCATCAGCCCCTGGGGGTGGGACGGAGGTAGAAGGGCCCAGATCAGCGTCAGTAGAGGAGGTACGGGTGGAAGAGTGGCGAGGAGGGACCCGAGTCAGTCCCGGGGGGACAATATCCCACCTGTTGCCACTCTCTTGAACCAAACCCATTTTCTCCAAGCAGGGGATGTCCAAGGGCTCCATTCGACAGGCCACATGGAAATCATGGTTAGAGAGATCAAGCAAATTCAAGTTAACAGCCAGATAGGTAATATAAGACCCAAGAATCAAGGGGCACTTCTTTTTAGTCAGAACGGACTTGAATTGAGAAGCAAGCCAGCACCCCAAATTGACCTTAATGTTATTATGCATGCACCAAATAAAGAAAAATTTCGACTTAGACAAAATGCCCGAGCTATCTCGCCTACCCGAGAAGCTATAAGCTAAGAAACGCTGGATATAACGAGAAGCCGGATCCTTGAGATAAGAGCTCTTGGACTGGCAAGGGTCGTAAGGAGCACGATCGACAGATATCGTCTCCCAAATATCACGATAACGAGAGAAGAAGGATTCGACGTAGTCATAGGCACTCTCGGCATACTCACGAGAGGTGGCATAGGCCAGATCAATAAAACCAAAGGCTAGATTGAAATTAGTAATGGAGTAGTGGAACTCTTGACCCATTAAGTGAAAACGGATGACATTTGGGGTGGACACAGTTTAACCGGTAGTAATGGTGAACTCAAATGTGGAATAGAACTCTCTAACCAACTCAACAAAGGCTGGACAGTCAACAATATGAGAATAGGGACGCCTCCCAATGGCAGTGATCAAACGGTCAAAGGCGACCCTGATATCCAGAAGGCCCATAGTGGCGGCGTCCAGATATCGGCAGGGAGTAATCCGCCGCTTGCAACAAATAGCATATCGCTACTTGTCGGCGGTCCAGGTGAAGTTTAAATTACCCTCGAAATGTGAAGGGTCAGAAATATAAACGCCTCTTTGCCTCCCAAGGTGAGCCTCTTCCCAGAGGAGGAAGGGTCGTGCGAGGGGTCAGAAGCGGGAATGGAGTATTAAGGTGGGGGAGGCTGAGGAGTTCTAGGAGTCCTAGACCTAGAGGAGGACCGTGGCCACACCATGGTCTTAAGTTAACACTCCAAACAAGAAGAAACTAAAGCGGCCAACAGATATAGAAACCAACACTCCAGATGAGTGAATAACAGCCCTCAAGCAACAAACAAATTCCCAAGAATTGTTGCTAATGTCAAAAATGCAAGGGACTCCCGATAAAGCAAGCAATTTTTAATCAATCTCAACAAGCAAACGCTATCAGAGATATCCCCCCCAATAAACAACAGATAACGACAAAACTTGCTCACCAAAAACTGGAACCAACAAATTCAAAGCAAGAACAATTGTAATATCCACTGGGGCCTCTCTCGTAGTCAATTCAAACAACAAAATGCACAAATCGGGCCCTACAAGCTATTCAAATATCCCAATAAAACAACAAATTGAATCAACAAGCACTGGTTATTCCAATTCAGTCAAAAACAGGATCCAGTGGCACAGTAGCCACACACAATACTAGAACACAATACCAAGAAAGCAACAGATTACGGCAAGTTGACACAATTCGATCCAAAAGTGCCACAGACTCCAATAGAGTTGGCAAACACCTAACTAACCCCAGAAAATGCCCAAATCGCCGCCTGCTATTTTCCATAAAGAAACCCAAGAAAAGGCACAAAATCCAGCAATTGAAGGTCCAGAAAAATACTGATCAAGGGAGAGATTTCAATACCTCCACCTGTCAAAAATTAACAGGTGGTGTCGTCGCGGCAAGGAGAAGGTGCAGGGGCTGTGCGCGGATGCGATAGGTGGAGGAGGTGGCGACCGCGTGAGGGCGATGGTGGCCCGCGCGGCTCTGGCGCGATGGCGGACAGCAGCAGCGTGAGGCAGCGCGCGAGGGAGATGGTGGAGCCATCGAAGGGATTTGGGGGAGAGGGACGCACGCGAGGATGGTGGTAGGGAACTGGTAGCGCTCGATGGTCGCGCTTGGGCGTGTGCTGGAGTGGAGATCGCGGCAAGGAGGGAGGCGCGGCTGGGGTTGTTGGTGGTGCGAGGAAAGGGAGAGAGATGAGCGCGGCGGGCGGTGATGAAGTAGGTAGAGGCGTCAGCGTGCTGGTGGCGCGGCGCCCGAGGAAAGAGATGGGCGGTGGAGCGGCGCGCGGTTTGGGGTCTCAGCCGAAGAAGAAAAAAAAAGTAGAAGAAGGAAGCGGGGAAGAAGAGGAAGAAAAGGGAAAGAAGAAAGAAAGAAAAAGAAAGGAAAGAAAGAAAAGAAGAAGGAAGAAAGAAAAAGAAAAAAAGAGAAAAAGAAAGGGAAAACGAAAAAAAAATAGTTTTTTGGCCTTTTCTCTTTTTTTCCATTTTTTTTCGAATTTAAATTGCAAAAATTTAATTGCTGAAACAATTTTATTCGTACTTTTTTCAAAAAAATAAAAAAAACAAAATAATTTTTTTTTAAATTTTAAAATTATTTCCTTTGTTTTTGGGTCGTCAAACACGGCGTGGGCACGCTAAGATTAGAAAACGTTCACTGATCTCGAAAGTTACTTTTGCACTTTAACGCGTGCCCTCTTCGTATGGGCACGCCATGTTTTACAAATGTCCACTGACCATGAGGCTAGGATTTTCACGATTAACGCGTACCCTCCTCGCGTGGGCACGCCAAGATTACCTGTCTTGGTCATGATGAGGAAAACATCAAGAGTGACTAGTACTCAAGTGAGAAAAGACATATTTAAGAAATTGAACAACAAAAACAACAAAATCAATAATTGGGTTGCCTCCCAAAAAGTGCCTTTTTTAATATCTTTGGCTAGACATGACAAGGTGTCATTAATTGGGACACGGCAGTGCATCTAGACTTATCGTCTCCACTTCTCCATTTGAAAAATTTCGTAATAATATTTGAAATGGTGTTCATTCACCATAAATTTATTGTCTGTCTTAGCACTCTGAATTTCAACTGCACCATACGAAAAGACATGAGTAACCACAAAAGGGCCAATCTAATGGGAACGAAGCTTACCTGGGAAGAGCTTAAACCTGGATTGGTACAGAAGAACCTTCTGACCAACTATAAAGGTTTTGCGAGAGATTTGTTGATCATGGAATGCCTTGTTCCTCTCCTTGTAAATTAGTGTATTCTCGTACGCTTCGTTCCGGATCTCCTCCAATTCTTGTAAATCCAACTTCCGATGGGCACCGGCCTCCTCTAGATTCATCTTACACTACTTTATCGCCCAAAAAGCCTTGTGCTTGAACTCCACTGGAAGGTGACACAGTTTCCCGAATACCAATCTATAGGGTGACATCCCTATAGGGGTTTTGTACGCAGTTCGATATGCCCAGAGGGTATCTTCTAACCTTTGATTCCAGTCCTTCCTATCGGGTCGCACCATTTTCTCTAAGATGGACTTAATTTTCCAATTCGATACCTCCGCTTGGCCATTGGTCTGAGGGAGGTACGACGTTGAGACCTTGTGAAGTACACCGTACTTGCGAAACAGCGCGACTATGGTTTTGTTGCAGAAGTGCATTCCCCTGTCACTAACAATGGCTTTCGGCATCCCAAAACGCACAAAAATATTACATCTGATAAAATTTGCAACCACTTTCGAATCATTAGTCCTGGTGGCCTTAGCCTTCACCCATTTAGACACATAATCGACTGCCAACAAAATATATACAAAACCAAATGAGGTAGGGAAAGACCCCATAAAATCTATACCCCAAATATCAAAAATTTCGACAAAAATCAATGGGACTTGGGGCATATGATTTCTACGGGCTATATTTCCTATCCTTTGACATCGATCATAGGATTTACAAAATACATACGCATTTTTAAACAGTGAAGGCCAATAAAAAGCACTTTCTAATACCTTATGAGTAGTTCTCTTAGGTCCAAAATGACCTCCACAGGTAAAAGTATGACAAAAAGTCAAAATTGACTGAAATTCAACTTCACTTACGCATCGCCTCATAACCGGGTCAGCACATCTCTTCCACAAGTATGGGTCGTCCCAAATGAAATATTTGACATCGCTCTTCAATTTGTCTCTCTTTGATTTTGGTCAACCTGCAGGAAAATTACCAGTTACGAGGTAGTTTACTAGATCTGCATACCAAGGTAATTGAGAATTCAAAGAAAATAATGCTTTTCAGGGAATGCATCCTTCAATGGCTCGTTCTCCTCTCCAACGGGTATACGACTCAAATGGTCGGCTACTAGATTCTCTGAGTCTCTCTTATTCCTTATCTCCAGGTCGAATTCTTGCAGGAGCAGTATCCACCTTATGAGTCTCGATTTTGTATCTTTCTTGGTCATTAGGTATCTTAACGCTGCATGATCAGAAAATACAATAACTTTAGCACCTAATAAATATGACAAACTTTTCTAAGGTAAAAATAACTGCAAGAAGGTCCTTCTCAATGGTGAAGTAATTCAATTGAACCTCATTTAAGGCTTGGGACGCATAGTAGATAACGTGAGCTGCCTTTTCCACTCTTTGTCCCAACACCGCTCCCACCGCATGGTCACTGGTATCGCACATAATCTTAAAGGGTAAACTCCAGTCAGGGGGTTGGATGATTGGTGGTGAGATTAATAGCTCCTTCAACTTGTCGAAAATTTTATCATAATTGTCATCAAACTCCAAGGTCACTTTTTTTTGTAAGAGCTGGAACAAAGAGACTCCAATTTTCGAGAAATCCTTGATGAACCTCCGATAAAAACCTGCATGCCCAAGAAAAGACCGCACTTTCTGCACACTCGTGGGGTAAGGTAAAGCAGATATAATGTCTATTTTATCCTTGTCAATCTCAATACCTTTAGAAGACACAACATGACCTAGAACTATCCCATGTTTAACCATAAAATGGCATTTTTCCCAGTTAAGTACAAGATTGGTCTCTATACATCTCAACAGGATCAATTTCAGGTTATCTAGACATGTATCAAAACTATCACCATACATACTGAAATCGTCCATGAAAACTTCAATAATTTTCTCCACATATTCCGAAAAGATACTTACCATACATCTCTGGAATGTTGCAGACGCATTGCACAACCCGAATGACATCCGTCTATATGCGAAAGTCCCGAACAGGCACATGAAGGTCATCTTCTCTTGATCCTCTGGTGCGATTGCTATCTGAAAATATCCTGAAAATCCATCCAAGAAACAATAGTAAACTCTACAAGCTAAACGCTCAACCATTTGGTCAATGAAAGGAAGAGGAAAATGGTCCTTTTTTGTGACGGCGTTCAGTCTATGGTAGTCAATACACTGCCTCCATCCGGTGGGTTTGCGCACTAGCACGAGCTCACCAGTTCGGTTGGCCTCCACTGTCACTCCTGCCTTCTTTGGAACTACCTAGACCGGGCTCACCCATGGGCTATCCGATATCGTGAATATAATCCCCACATCCAGCAACTTCAAAATTTCTTTCTTCACCACTTCCATCATGAGGGGGTTGAGCCTCCTTTGACCTTGTTGTACGGGTTTGCCATCCTCCTCTAACCTTATTCGGTACATACAGATGGAGGGGCTGATCCCCTTAATATCGGTGATGGTCCATCCTATCGCCTCCTTATGCTCTTTAAGGACGCGGATTAGCTTCTCTTCGTGGGTTTCTGAGAGTGCAGCTGAGATAATCACCATGAGTGTTTCATTGTCGCCCAAATACGCATATTTCAAGTGTTTCAATAGAGGTTTTAACTCCAATTCAGGTGCTTGCGCCACAGATGGTAATACCCTTTGGTGAGGTTCAGGAATGAAAATAGGTGAAACTTTATACATTTTCGTTGTGGTTGGCAATGAACGCAATGCCCCTATTGTGCATTTCAAATCTTCACTCCACTCCACCTCAGGAGTTGTCTCCATCTCGAGGTGCTTGATTAAAGTAACCTCCAACTCATCCCTGCCAATAGTTTCAAACAGTTCCTGCACCGCAGAGTCAATAGCATTCACAAAAAAAAAAATAGAACTAAAGTTAGAATTTGAGGGATATTTCATAGTATCAAAGATATTAAAATGAACAATTTTTCCATCAAACTCCATGGACAAGGTCCCCTTATTAACATCAATTTTAGTCTGTGCTGTGCTAAAAAAGGGTCTACCTAATAGTAAAGGTGAGGGATCGGGGGAGTGATCATCATCCATATCAAGTACATAAAAGTCAGTTGGGAATACCAAATCATTAATTTTTATCAACACAACTTCAACCAACCCATCAGGATATGCATTAGTTCGGTCAGCTAATTGAATGATTATCCTAGTTTCTTTTAATAGATCTAGGTTTAGAGAAGCATAGATACATTTTGGCATTACAGTGATCGATGCTCCTAAATGCAGCATGGCCTTCCTAATCAAAGTGTTGTCTATCCTACAGGGGATAGTAAACATACCTAGATCCCCGCATTTCGGTGGGAGTTTCCTTTATAGAACCGCTGATACATTCTCTCCCACGATGACTCTTTCATCTCCCCTTAGCCTCCTTCGATTGACGCACAGGTCTCTCATAAACTTTATGTATTTCAGTACTTGTTTGATTGCGTCTAATAAGGGGATATTGATCTCTATCTTGCGAAACACCTCCAAGATCTCCTTCTCCTTATCCTACTTCTTCGATTTCTCCAACCTACTAGGGAAAAGAGGCGGATGAATTTTGACCTTAACAATCGGGTCAGGGAGTACCACTAGATTTTTGCCATTGCTACCCTCCTTCTCAAACTCGTTCTCGATCTTTTTCTCATCCTTATCCTTAGGGATCACAGGTTCAGGTCCTTGGACTTCCTTGCCACTCCTCAAGGTCACTGCGCTTACATTTTTCGGATTCAACTCAGGTTGAGATGGTAATTTCCTTTGACCTTGGGATTCCAAATGATTGATCGTGATGACCATTTAATTCATTTGATTTTGCATGGATTGCATCTGTCCCAGTTGATTTTTCATACTTTGTAGATTCGAATCTGTCTTTTGTTGATTAGCAATTGATTGTTTCATCATCTTCTCCAAGGACGGACTTGAGTTCGAAGGGGGTGGTGGTGGGCGAGACTGGTACTGCTGTTGATGCCCTTGCTGTCTGTTTGGTGCAAAATTGGGCTGCCTATTTCCTCCATAGCTGAAGTTAGGGTGATCCTTCCAACCAGGATTGTAGATACTTGAATATGGGTCGTACTGCTTTCTAGGCGCGGGCGCGTGGCCAGCCATGTTCACTTGTTCTGCATTTTCTTCTTGAACTAGTGGACACATCTCCGTAGAATGACCCGAGGCAGAAAACCCCACACACATTGGCTTGTGAGGCACTTCCCACAGCTAGTTGTCGCACGAAGGATGTCAATTCAGAGATTTGTTGTTGGATAGAGGATGTTTCTACCTCATTCACCCTACGCGTCGGGACATCCTCCTTCATACTAAACGCTGCGAATTCTCAGCCATTCCTTCAATTAGTTCCCAAGCCTCTCGAGGAGTCTTGTTCACCGATGCCCCTCCACTCGCAACATCAATTATGCTTCTGTCTTTAAAAAGTAGTCTCTCTTAAAAATATTGGATGAGCAGTTGCTCACTTATTTGGTGCTGAGGGCACTTGATGCACAACTTCTTGAATCGCTCCCAGTAATCATAAAGCGACTCCCCTGGATATTGTTTGATACCGCATATCTCCTTCCTTAAACTTGCAACTCGAGACGCAGGAAAATATTTGTCCAAAAACATTTTCTTCAACTAGTCCCACGTGGTAATGCTACCTGGTGGTAAGTAGTACAACCAGTCTTTTGCAGAGTCCTTCAAGGAAAAGGGGAATGTCCTCATTTTTATCTGCTCTTCTATAATACCAGGGGGTTTCATGCTGTTGCAAACTATATCAAACTCTTGCAAGTGCTTATACGGCTTCTCACCTAATAAACCATGGAAAGATGGCAAGAGATGAATTAGACTAGATTTTAATTCAAATAGAGTGTTATCATTCAAACTTGAGAACGTAATGCATAAAGGCTGCTGATTTAGATCAGGAGCAGCCAACTCCCTTAATGTTCGTGCATTCACTATAGTGACTTCTTCTTGATCCGAATCACTCGAAGTGTCACCAAACGAATCTGTTAGGTCAACTTCAGACTCAAGTCTCTGAGATGCAGCACTGGATTGCTCCTCTCTGAGTTGTCTGGTCTCTTTCCTTATTTTACGCGCAATTTTCTCTACCTCGGGATCGAAAATTAATTCACCTGTACGAGAACAACGAGGCATACACTCGAAAAGCATAAGAAAATTAGAAAAAAAATGAATTTAAAAAGAAACAAATAACTGACGCCAGTCCCCGGCAGCGGCGCCAAAAATTGACAGGTTGTCGAAACTTGTGCAATAATAAAAATAAAACTATTTGTCAATTAAAATAACCAAAACCCGATTCCAAGTAATAGAGCAGGAACTCTAGGTGTGCAATGAGTTACTAGATTCACGCTGTTCCCGAAGAGTTTGCTTGATCATATATAATCGAATGGGATGATTTTTCCACAAATAACTATTAATTTGTAAACAGGGCAAGTAGGATCGTATTCTCAGGGATTAGGGATATTTGTCTCTTTTGAAATCCAAAATAACACGGATGGTGTTTTTGTATGAACGAGGACAATTAAAGAAATTCAAATAAAAATAAATAGCTAACTAAAAATAATGACAATTCACTAAAATTAGAGTAACAATAATTAAAAGTCTAGCCAAGAAATAATTTCAGCAATGGTTCACCTAATTGATCATCGATGTACAAGCAATTCCAATTATTTATTAATAAATAGATTATAACTACCAAACAAGCGATGACAGTCAATCCCTCCTTATTGTGTCGATAATTAAGGTATGCTCGTTAATCACTGTTCTAATTGAAAAATAATCCTAGGTACGCGCATAAGATTTAATTTTTCAATTGCCTTACATATTAGAGGAGCCCTATTCTAACCAAATAACGCACTACCAGGGTTATTTTAGATTAGCCCGCATATCCCCCTGATACAAATCTAATCATACCAGTTGTCACTAATTCAAGACAATTAAATAATTACGGATTTAATGCCCTAATTGACAATAGATTATCAAGTTAACTAATTATCTGGATCCAAAACAATCAATTAATTAAATAATCATAAGTACTGCAATCAAGAAATATGCGAATACCAATAAATAAAAGAAAAAGATAAAATTAAATCGATCTCACAATATTTAGGTGAACCAAATTTTTCGTTGTTCCTTGACTAGAGTAAGGGAATTAGTTCATCTTTGATGCGAAAAACCCACACATAATTGCAAAAGTAATTTCGGCCATTGGCGCTGATTTTTTTGAGAGTTCAATTCGTTCCAATCAAGAAGAAAAGCAAGCTACAGGAAGTTATCAATTGGGTTTTGCTTGTCTCCAACATACGAAGAGAAAAGCTACTCTAAAACCAAAAAGAGAAAAGTCAAAGGCTAAGCTACCCAAGTAGTCCCAGTTTTCTGCGCCTTTTTTCTATCTAATACCTAACTACTCTAATGCTTGGCTCCTGTGCGGCGGCCTCTCCAGCGGCCAGGAAGACTTCCGCCCTACGTTCCTTTTTTTTAATTTTTTCAATGCTGTCTTCCTCAAATTACCAAAAAGGGTCGCGTCTTGATATTCCAAAAATGCCCCTGGACGCCTGCTACTTGAACTCCTTCCTGATGACTGTCAAATTGATACTTGTTATCATATTTTCGTTCTACTCCCTGAAATAAATGTAAAATACCAAAAGTGAGTAGAATCTAACAATTAATCCATATCGGGTTAGGTAATAGGGGAAATTAATAATAAAATAAATGATAAAATTACAACCTATCAGAGATCTTTCTTCGTGAAACAAGACATCAAGCATCAAGAATGGAAAGATTTTGGCAGACGTACAGCGGATGCAGTATACATGGCGGAATTTCTTATTGACTCAATTTTGGTGGGGAATGGTTCTAAAAGGCACAAACTCTCCTGGCTTTCTCATGTCTCAGAAGACATTAGACTTATTAAGATGCAGATTGAGGAGAAGACCGTTGATATTGGATGCCTGAATGCGGTTGAGACTACAAAGCGTGAAATCCCACACACTAGTAAAGTTGGAGCTGATGAAGATGTGTTGGTTCTAGAAGATCAGCAACAAATGATTGTTAATCACCTTATAAGAGGGTCATCCCAGAGAGATACTGTCTCGATTGTCGGAATGGCAGGAATTGGTAAGACAACATTGGCTAATAAAGTGTATAATGATCCTGAAATTGTGTCTCAACATTGGCTAATAAAGTGTAAAATGATCCTGAAATTGTGTCTTACTTCCATATTCGGGCATGTTGTTGTGTTTCACAAGCATACACGAAAAGAGACCTATAGCTTGAAGTACTAGGACACATTATTGAGCTCACCGATAACATCCTCATGATGCCCAATGAAGATTTGGAATTGCTATTGTATCAGAACTTGAGGAGGAATCGTTATCTTGTCTTTATGGATGACATGTGGAATATTGAAGCATGGAATGAGTTGCAGAACCCTTTTCCAGATGACAGAAATGGAAGCAGAATTCTGATAACAAGTCGTCTCCATCATGTTGTTTCACAATTCACAGAAGAAGGTGATCTTTTAAATCTTCGTCCACTATCAGAAAATGAAAGCTGGGAGTTACTAAAAAGGAAGGTATTCACAGAAGAAGGCTATCCAGAGGCATTAGTTGAAGTTGGGAAGGAAATTGCTAGAAATTGTCAAGGACTACCCCTTTCAGTTGTTGCCATATCTGGTCTCCTTAAAACAACAAACATGATATGCAACATGTGGAAAGCAATTTCTGAAAGCTTGAACTCACTCATAGTTAATGATCCACAAACGAGGTGCTTGGACATCCTGGAACTTAGTGTTGAGATATGCCAACTTTTCCTACAGATTTTATCAGATTAAGTTTGATAACAGAATCATTCAATTGGTAGAAGAATAAGTCTTATTGTTAGGATCAAATATTTTAGCTAAGATTTGCTAGGTAGAAGATCATGTTATCAAGTAGTTTTTGTTGAGATTTTCTAGAGAATTGTTAGCTAAAATTATTTTAGTTTGTTTCTTTGTAAGCACTATAAATAGGGTGTTGATGAATGAAGAAATTAAGCTCCTTTTTCAGCCCTCAATATAGTCTTGATATCTTTGTTTATGCTTCAAAAACCAACAAAGTGGTATCAAGAGCCTAAATCTTAAGGGCCTGTTTCTTTGAGAGTGAGTGAACTTGGTGAGAAACCCTTTTCACTATAAAATTATACACTTAAGCCTTCAACATCAAAATGCCAGGAAATAACTTCTTGTCCAATCCTCCAAATTTTACTGGTGAAAACTACCAAATCTGGGTTGTCAAAATGAAGTCCTATTTGGATGCTAATGATCTTTGGGATGTGGTAGAGACAGATCCTGTTCCTGAATTATCGGAAGATCCAACTATTGCAGAAATGAGAGCCCATAGAGATGCAGTCAAAAGGAGATCAAAAGCCATGACGTGCATTCATTCAGCAGTTTCTGATGCAGTATTCAAAAAAATTATGACTTGTGAAACTGCAAAGGAAGCTTGGGATACTCTCAAAGTGGCTTTTCAAGGCAATGACAGAACAAGACAAATGCAGGTTTTGAACCTTAGGAGAGAGTTTGAGCTCCTTAGGATGAAAGACACAGAAAACATCAAAGAGTACTCTGACAAACTCTTAGATGTTGTGAATAAAATCAGATTGATTGAAGAACAATTACCAGATAGCAGAGTTATAGAGAAAATCTTGGTGAGCTTACCTGAAAGGTTTGAGGCCAAGATTTCCTCCCTTGAAGATTCAAGGGATTTGTCTCAAATCACTTTGCCAGAAGTAATCAATGCATTACAAGCACAAGAGCAGAGAAGAGCTATTCGAAAGGAGGAAGCAGTAGAAGGTGCTTTTCAGGTGAAAGACAAGATTCAAAATCAACAAGGTGGCAAAGAAAAGAAACAGCAATGGAACAAGAAGAGCAAGAAAGAAGGTGGGTCTAGCAGAGATGAAGGAAGAAGAGAAAAATTTCCTCAATGTCCACATTACAAAAAGACTTCACATCTGCAACAACATTGCTGGTTGAGACCTGACGTCCAATGTAGGTCATGCAATCAAAAGGGACACGTCGAAAAGGTATGCAAAAATAACAGAAGAGACCAACATGCTCAAGTAGCTGACCAACAAGAGGAGGAGCAATTATTTGTGGCCACTTGCTTTGCAAGCAAGATCTCCAGTGAAGCTTGGCTAATTGATAGTGGCTGTACTCATCACATGGCATATGATGAGTCCATATTCAAGGAATTGGATAAATCATATATTTCCAAAGTTAAAATTGGAAATGGAGATTGTATTGGGGTGAAAGGCAAAGGTAATGTGGTTATTGATTATGGTTCAGGTACTAAAATAATTTATGATGTTTTATATGTACCTGAAATTAATCAAAACCTGTTGAGTGTTGGACAATTGCTTGAGAAAAATTATTCTGTTGTCTTCAAAAATAGGAGCTGCGTCATTTATGATCAAAATGGAGGTGAACTTTTTTCAGTAAAAATGAATGGAAAAAGTTTTTCTCTAAATTGGTTGAAAGCCGGTTCAAGTGCATACCCAAGTTTAGTGGATCAATCTGAATTATGGCATAAACGATTGGGCCACTATCACTATTTTGCACTTAACTACATGCATAAGAATAGTCTTGTGCAGGAGTTGCCTTTTATAGAAGATAAAGGTGGAGTTTGTGAAGTTTGTCAGTTGGGAAAACAAAGCAGATTGTCATTTCCTCACAACAAATCTTGGTGAGCTTCAGAAAGGCTTCAACTTGTTCACACAGATGTATGTGGTCCAATGAGAACTTCTTCATTAAATGGCAGCAGGTATTTCATAGTTTTCATTGATGACTTCAGTAGATATTGTTGGGTCTATTTCATGAAACAAAAATCAGAGGTTGCTGCTATTTTTTTGAAGTTTAAAAATTGGATTGAAAATCAAAGTGGCAAGATGATTAAAGTGATTCGGTCAGATAATGGAACAGAATATACTTCTAATCAGTTCAACAAGTTTTGTGAAGATGCAGGAATTGAACATCAATTAACTGTCACTTATACTCCACAACAAAATGGAGTAAGTGAAAGAAAGAACAGGACAATCATGGAGATGGCCAGGTGTTTGTTGTTTGAGAAAAAAATTGCCAAAGAAGTTTTGGGCAGAAGTTGTCAATACTGCAGTGTATCTTTTAAACAGGTTGTCTACAAAATTATTGAATGGTAGAACCTCGTTTGAAACTTGGTTTGGATATAAACCTTTAGTACAAAACTTGAAGGTGTTCGGCTCCATTTGCTACACACATATTCCTGATGTAAAGAGAGGGAAGCTTGACGAAAAGGCAGAAGTTGGGATTCTAATTGGCTATTGCAGCAGTACCAAAGGTTATAAAGTTTATCAACCTTTGACTGCAAAAGTGATAGTCAGTAGAGACATCCATTTTGATGAATATGCAACATGGGACTGGATCAATTCCAAAGTTGAACATTTCAAGGGATTAGAATCTAAAGAATTGCAGGAGGAGAATATTGATGAATCAATAGATCATATTCCAGTTAGAGGTACCAAATTACTTTCTGACATTTATAACAAATGTAATGTTGCAGTTCTTGAACCTGCAGATTATGAAGAAGCTGCCAAAGACTTGAAGTGGATCGAGGCAATGAAGGAGGAGTTGAGAATGATTGAAAAGAACCAGACTTGGGCACTTGTGGACAGACCAATTCACAAGAAACCCATTGGTGTAAAGTGGGTTTTTAGAACCAAATTAAATGCTGATGGTTCCATCAACAAGCACAAGGCAAGGTTGGTCGTCAAGGGATATGCTCAACAATTTGGAGTGGACTTCTCAGATACATTTGCACCAGTAGCAAGATTTGACACCATCAAGTTGATCCTAGCACTTGCAGCTCAAAAAAACTGGAGAGTTTATCAACTTGACATCAAGTCAGCATTTCTAAATGGCTACTTGGAGGAGGAGATCTTTGTGGAGCAACCTCAAAGATTTGCAGTGAAAGGTCAAGAAGACAAGGTGTACTTACTTCACAAGGCGCTATATGGCCTAAAACAGGCACCAAGAGCCTGGTACAGCAGGATTGATGATCATCTTCTGAAGATTGGATTTAAGAAGAGTTTGAGTGAATCAACTCTTTATGTAAAAATTGTCAATGATGATATAATTGTTATTTCACTATACGTTGATGATTTGCTTGTTACAGGAAGTAAGCCAATCTTGGTAAATCAGTTTAAGGAGCAGATGAAGCAAGTCTTTGAAATGACAGACTTGGGAGAGATGTCCTATTTTCTTGGCATGGAGGTTATTCAATCTCAACAAGAAATCTTCATAAGTCAGCACAAATATGCAAGAGATGTGTTGAAAAAGTTTAATATGGAAAGTTGCAAATCAATTAGCACTCCATTGATGGAGAACGAGAAGCTTAGTAAAGATGATGGAGCTGCCAAAGTTGATGAAGGCCTATACAGAAGTCTTGTAGGTTGTTTGATGTATCTTACAGCAACAAGGCCTGATATTATGTATGCTGTGAGTTTACTGTCTAGATTTATGCATTGTGCAAGTGAGTTGCACTTCAAAGCTGCAAAAAGAGTACTCAGGTATGTCAAAGGCACTGCTGACTTTGGAGTTTGTTTCAAAAAATCAGAAAAATTGGAGTTACATGGCTATTCAGATAGTGACTGGGCTGGTTCATATGATGATATGAGGAGCACTTCTGGATACTTGTTCAACCTGGGTTCTGGATGTTTTTCATGGAATTCTAAGAAGCAAGATGTGGTAGCTCAATCTACCGCTGAGGCAGAATATGTTGCTGCTACGGCCGCTGTTAATCAAGCCTTATGGCTTAGGAAATTGTTAGTTGATCTAAATCAAGTTCAACAAGAAGCTACTCAAATTTTTGTTGATAATGAAGCTGCTATAGCTATTTCCAACAATCCAGTGTTTCATGGGAAGACTAAGCACTTCAAAATTAAATATTATTTTCTTCGAGAAGTTCAAAAGAACGAAGAAATTGTTCTAGTTCATTGCAAGACTGATTATCAGATTGCAGATATTTTTACGAAGGCCTTGTCCAAAACAAGGTTTGAATGCTTAAGAAGACAGTTGGGGATCTGCAGTAAAAGTGCCAAGGAGGAGTGTTGAGATATGCCAACTTTTCCTACAGATTTTATCAGATTAAGTTTGATAACAGAATCATTCAATTGGTAGAAGAATAAGTCTTATTGTTAGGATCAAATATTTTAGCTAAGATTTGCTAGGTAGAAGATCATGTTATCAAGTAGTTTTTGTTGAGATTTTCTAGAGAATTGTTAGCTAAAATTATTTTAGTTTGTTTCTTTGTAAGCACTATAAATAGGGTGTTGATGAATGAAGAAATTAAGCTCCTTTTTCAGCCCTCAATATAGTCTTGTTATCTTTGTTTATGCTTCAAAAAACCAACACTTAGTTACAATCATCTGCCTGATTATTTGAAAGCCTGTTTCCTATACTTTGGTGCATTTCAAGGAAACAAAGAGATCCCAGTTCAGAAATTGATGTGGCTGTGGATGGCTGAAGGGTTTATACAGGATAATGATCTTGCAGAGGACTACTTGAGAGATCTGATTGAAAGAAGCTTAATCATCTTTGCCAAAAGAAGATCAAATGGTGGAGTCAAAGCATGTCGAGTGCATGACACGGTACACCCCTTGTACTTGTTAAAAAGAAAACTTTTTGTCTTTGATAACCAGTGATGATGAACCTTATGCTTCTTTTCATGATATTCTTGATTTTGAAGATTTTGACCCTTCAAATTCTGTGAAGCACGAGGAACATCGACTTTGCTTTTGTGTTAGTCGAAAATTGTTTTTCATGTCAATGCCTTCAGGCCCAAATGTCCGTTCTCTATTGTTTTCTGCAACCGCGGATATGGATCCAAGATGCCCTTATGATATTTCATTCATTTTGAGAAAGTTTAAACTTCTTCAAATATTGGATTTTAGCTGCGTCAACATGGTAATGCCTTCGTAGACGGAATCCAATTGCTGCTTCTGTTAAGGTACTTAGCAGTTGCTGGTTATATGGACTCTGTTCCACCAACATTGGCCGACCTACAGAATTTGGAAACTTTCATTGTTAAGGGATTCAACGGTAAAGTTCTGCTTCCAGATACCTTTTGGAGCATGACAAGGCTGAGCCATGTTCATATAAATAGTCATGCTAGCTTCACCTTCCAAAATGAAAAGGTTGGCAGCTCCTCACAATTGTCTAACTTGGTTTCTTTTTCAACTCCCTTTCTTTCTTGTGGGGAGCAAACAGAGGAAATCATCAGGAGGGTGCCTAATCTTAAAAAACTGAGTTGTGTCATTACAAAATCCGGGGATTATTCACAGAATAGCTCTGAATTTCCAAGATTGGAAGATCCAACTCAGTTGGAGTCACTTAAATACTGGACCGTGGTAGAGGTCTTAATCTGGTGAAGTTAGCTTTCCTTCAAGTCTTAAAAAGCTGTCAGTGTCACATTTCTCTTTGCGGTGGGATCACATTTCGGCAATTGGCAGATTGGAAAATCTTGAGGTTCTCAAATTAGTTTCAATAGTTTTTGAGGACACCACATGGGAGATGAGTGATGACGAGTTCCCTGAACTCAAATTCTTGAAATTAGACAATCTAAACATTGCTGAATGGATTGCCAGTGAAGATCACATGCCTAAACTTGAGCAGCTGGTGTTACAAAAATGTGAGAAGCTCAACGATGTTCCCATTGATTTTGTGGAGGTATCTACCTTGCAGATGATTGAAGTGCAGCGCTGCGGTGACTCAGTTGAAAAATCAGTTATGAAAATTAAGGTGGAGGATAAACTCCGATTTGGAACTTATGATCTGAAGGTCATTATCATTCACTAGATTGGAAATTCCATTTTCTTCTTTATCTTTGCACTTGCACTTCCAAGAAAGGAATCATAGAATTTCGCTTGATATATTTAGTCCCATTTACTGAAAGTGTTTCATGATCATCCGAAACTTTTTGCTGCTAGCTGCTAGTTAAAATTTTGATATTTTAGTATTGAAACAGCCAAAAGGAGCTCTAAATTCTTCCTCTCCCACAATTTTCACAAAGTATACTGTTCTTTTTTGTTCTTTTCAGATCTAGAATTGCCATTGTCCTACCACTTGTCTGCTACAATTTCTGCTTAGTTATGTTGATTGCTAGATTGAGTAAATGGTCAGTTTACAAATGGCAGAACTACAGGCGTCATTACTTTGTGGTGGTGTGAGAGGAAACGACTAGAATGCACTATGCACAGTAGTTGAATGTTAAAAAGTAATTTGCTAGGCCTTGAAGAAGTTAGCTTCTCTAGAAGCTATGAACCTTTCATTGACAAAATTTTGCCTGGAAAAATTTCACCTACGCCAGGTCATAATCAATTATGTGCTGAGTATTGATTTGAGAAAAGGTCAACTAACAGGCTTTTCAGATTTCATTGTTCAAACAGTCTGAACGGATGACACCTAAATTAATACTGATGACAAGCAAAAGTTCTTCACAAACTTGCTCAGAACTTTTTCAGTCTACATGAAATTGACATGAATAAGCAAGGGCAGTGCTTAAGATTCTAGCCCTCTATAACAAAGGCAATAACGAATTAGGTAATACTTATAGTCGAATATCACATATGATGTTTCCATGAGCACAAGGGCTATCAGACCATAGATAAAGAAGAACACCACAAGGGGTGTGTAGTCGGTAATCACAACTTTCTGCACTATTAATGCTTGGCAACATGCTACGATTGTGAAGACCGCGGAGTAGAAGATGGAAATCATGTCCGTCACATAGTAGAAGGGCAGGGAAAGATAAAAATCCTCAGTTTCGAATCGCATAAAGATAATCACAAGCAGGGTCCCCATGGTGAACAGAGCGGAGAACAGCCCTCCAGCTAAGTAGAACATCAACAAGCCGAATTCCCAGTGCCGGTTGCTGAGAAAAATGGCCTCTCCAGTCTTTTGATCGAAACCTCCAGGTACAGTAAAAATTGCAGCAAAGTTTATGGTACCAATGAGGGTAGACACAATCAACACAGCGTTGGCCAATTCTCTCACAGTTCTCTCAGCATTTTCGCGTAGGCTTGCATGGTTCGTCTCGAATACTTGTCTTGCTGTCTTCCCATCAGAATTTTGTAGTTCCCAGAGATATGGATAAGAGTCATATTGAACCCGCTGTTGAGCCAAAGATCAATCATAAGTTGCAAATAGTCTGGAAAAGAAAATAAAACAATATACAACAGGCAATGCAATACTGGTATTAATTTAATTTGGCACCTTAAACCAGAGGACTGCCCACATCATTTGCTGAAAAACTCCAGGGGGAGTGCTGGGAGGGGATTCCAGGTGTGCTGCGAGATGTATAATGCTATTTCCTTCGTGATCAATAGCACTTAGCATCCTGTCCATGTTAGTACCACTAGTCATCAAGTGGTCGTACAAGAACCATTTTTTCTCCGCCACTGCAATTTGCAGTATATTCCTTCCTTTTCCATCGAAGGTATACAAAGCTTCAGGGTAGACACTGAGGATTTCCTGAACTACCTCAATGATCCCCAGTCTCGTTGCTTGTATTAGTGGATCTGGCATCCTATTTTTCTTTTCTGATGATATCCCAAACTGGCTGCCTTCAAGATCTTTGTCCTCTGTATGCACATATTGGCTCCAATCTTCTCTTTTGATTAACCTTTCTGCAAGCATTAGTGCAACTGCATGGCTTTGCTTTGCATCATCAATTTCTTTAAGCCAAGGAAAACCTAGAGGGCAAATACATCAAATTGGATAAACCATTAATGAGTAACTCCATTAATGAGTACTTCAAGATCCATTACATGTCCTAGGCTTTTTGTTATTCTTAGCATCTATTATTTTGGCACAAATCTATTCGGTTCTTAAAAAGAAACAGTTTGAGGAGGTTCAATTGGCCGAAATGAATTTCTAGACTTGCAATTGAAAACCACTTGAAAACTAAATTCTTACATGGGTTAGGCATGATAAAGAAACTAATTTACTCAAAGGAAATAAGACGTTCTTGTAACTGCGAAGGTAGGCTAGACAAGACTATGCTTCAACTCTCAAAAGAAGAATTTGGGAAAACAAAATTTTATCGACATATTCTATCATCACTAGCATGAGTGCATATGTAGTAGATGCAAGAAGATGCTTTACCCAAGATATAATTGACAGAAGAAGATCTGTCCAATTTATGAATGGAAGCTGAATTGCTTGGTTCTTCTGCACTGTTGACAGGTTGCGATTCCTTGTTCAAGACCGGAATACCTGCCAGCAACACAACGAACTCATCACTCTTTCAAAATTTTGAGGGCATTTAAAGCCTGCTTCCTCGAAAAAACCAGCTGGCAGATAAAATGGTAGTTCAAATTGCTTCTTCATGGATCCCAAAACCATGAAACACTAAATTAGATGATTTTTGGCAAGGTCTCCAGCCTAAGCACAAATTCATGTCACCAGAACACACTACAGTAAAAATTAGTTTACAACTTTTGTCACCCAACGTCGGGGAGGGGAATAATCACATGCTTGATAGGATCTGCATTGACTTCAAAACCATATCACATTCAGCCCAAAGATAATTGTCAATTTGCCTAATCAACTTTGCGGGTAGAGTACTTAAGTACTTGAAGAAATTCGAATGTCTCTTAAGTCTGGGAAAAGAATTATGTTGCAACTTGCATGTGGGTAATAATACAGCACTTACACCAATAGATTATAGCTCGGAGCATATGCACAGGAATGAGGGACTTCGTCCCAAGATCTCTGAGCGTGTAGGCAGAAACACTCCTGAAGGACTCTGGTTTTGCAGCCAAAAGATGTAAAGCAGTTTTTCCTTTTTCATTACGTTTGCCAGCAAGATCAGGATACGACTCCAATATGCCAATTGCCAAACCTGTTTGATACAATAGGGCGAAACATGTAGGAAGAAGTAAACTTGAAAAGGACTAACATTTAATGCCACAAAATCCCACATCATATTCCACTAGCACAAACTTAGAGACAAAAGATAAGATAGCATAATCTGATAAACTGAACAATCATAGAGTTCAAATTCAGCAACAAACTTGATTACTTATGCAGAGACAATCAAAATTTTACTTGATAGAGAAGCTTACTGTAATATCCTCCAATTACAGCAGCATGAAGGATTGTGCATCCATCATTCCTCCTCATCATGCAATCACCGATGTACTTTTCCAGAAGTGAGAAAACTTCCTTTTTCCCACATGCAGCAGCCACAAAAAGAGGGGTTTCACCCAGTTTGTTTCTCTCATACGCTAAATCCTTTTCTGTCCTTAACATGATCTCCGCAACATCCTTGTGGCCATATCTTGCAGCTTCATGCAATGCAGTGTCGCCATTGACATTCTTTGCCTTCAGATTTTCACTGGTCACAAGACCATCCCGGAGAAGTAATCTGACGGCATCCTCATTTCCGTAAATGGCGAGAAAATGGAGAACAGTATCACCAAATTTATCAAGTGGTTTCACACCTTCTTCCCTCCAGAAACTGCGAAAGGTTTCTTCTGATTGTTTTTTTCCCTGTATGACTGCTCTATAAGCAGCAGATCGGTTGCTCCTATCCTCGTTGATTCTTGAGCTTGCCATTTTGGATAGCCACAGAAAAAAAAAATATTCTTCAAGGTTCTTATGAGAGTGCTGTATCAAGTAAATCATCCATATATAGCATCAGAATTTCGTGTATGCGAAATGCCAAAGTGGTAAGGTACCACTCAACAAAAGAAAAGCTTGGAGGAAATAACAAGCAAGGAATTGCTTTAGTGCTAAAGGTGGACATAAAAAAAACACTAAAAAGATTACCACAAACACTAAAATGATTACCACGATTTTAGAGAATCCTACAAAATGGTTTTAAATGGTTTAAAAGCTAGAATATTGGCCCCTCCAAAATGTGATAAAGGATGCTCTTAGTCTCAGACCCCACCAACTACCAAGCCTCTGGTACGCTGACGCCTACTTTTACTGTATTGACCTTCAAACGCAAGGAAAGAACAATGCCAAGAATAAAGCTACCAGCCAAATTTTGCAAGCATAAAAGAATAAAAAGTTGTTTGGTGTCATTTGAACTTACCATCGGAACACAGTCTATTTTTGTTGCATTTTTACCCATTGACTAGCGGTCAACACTAATGATTGAGCAAAAAAGATGTTGATGACTTCAAAATAATAATTAGTGAAAACAATATTGGAAAATATCCAATTATTGTTTCTTTCTCTCGGGAGTTTCTCCGTACTCCTTGCAAATGGAATCCAACCAACCACTTGAGAAAATCACATGCTCTTGAAATATATTCTATAATCTAAAATCAAATCATTTCATGCATAAAGAAGCCATAAAATAATTAGTAAAAAAAGAATACCATCCAAGTTTTACAACAAAATTTTCGATTGAAATATTCAAATTTCCATGATACGTGTAAAAGAGATATCTTACCAAAACTTGTGTCCTACCTTCATTTATTGATTTTGCGCAATTTAGAAAGAATATGTTTAACAATAGCAAAGTTTTGAATTCACTTAATATGATTAGATTTTTTTTTGGGGAACTCAATACTTGATTTTCTAAAAAAAATGAATATCATTAGAAATGGGTGAAATGAAAAACCTGGACAGAAAAAAGAAGAATAGAGGAAAATGGAGATAATGGTAAAATTGAAACTTTAAAGATCATTTAATAGTAAAAGCTAATGTGACTTCATAATAGGAGGCAAAGTGCAATAACAATAACGTTAGAGAGGAAAAAATCCAAAAGGCACCAAACGTTGGGGGAGCTTAGTGCCTTTAAGTTTAAGGTGAATTTCCATTCTACGAGAAAGAGTCAACTTATAGGAGGTGCAAGTAACTTAAATGGCGTAATAGTTTGTTACATAAAATGAGTTTCGACGTTTTCACTATTAAGTCAACTCATGTTATCATCTAAATCTTCTTAGGTGAAATCTAAGAAGCGGGGAGCAAAGATCTTTTTATGTCCTCTGAATTTAATTTCAACCATCAGACAAAAACCTTTTGGGCATCTTTATCTTAATTATTAATTCTTACCAAATATTTAATTAATTGCAAAGAATGAATGTAGTTCATACTATTTAATCAATATGTGTCAGAGATAAAATTATGATCCTATATTTAAAAGGCATTTTTTGTGATCCACCAACATTTTCAAAATTATAACAGGTAGGTTCAAAATTTCAAACTCATCCACTTTTTGCTTGAAAAAGTTCGCATAAGTATCATGTTTTATAAAATTGTGGAATAAAAGTAAGAATACGTATGTTTTCATTTTTTTTCAACAAAAGGAAGAGGCGGTGCATGCAAGATCTTATTGAGAAAATAGAACAAAAACTAAAAGAAGTATATTTGATATTGGGATAATATGTCTAGCATGCGAGGGACAAAGAAAGCACAATGCGCATCTGAGGACTACTTTTGCAGTATGTTCTTTATGAAGCCGGCCCAAAAAATCAATTGAGAGGCCCTTTGCAAAGCTGGCCCATTAATAAGCTTGAAATCAATAAGTATGGACAGGTGTGCATGTTTTGCTAATCCAACTACAAATGATCATAAATAATTCGTGGGCCGTTGTACAATCTTGCTGCCAAACTGCCATCCCCACAACTGCCAAATTGCTTCTTTCCCTGCAAGCCCTTCTAGAATTCAGTTGTCTCATCATCAAAACCGTTCAATTTTTCTTCCCAAAGACGGGGCTGCCTCTCTTAAATTCTTGATGAAACTTCACCCGAAACTCCTCCTACTACTATGGTTGCCATAGAAGAACTAAAGGCTAGGTTGCACTATGCAGATTGCAGAGTAGAACGTTGAAGGGATTTGCCAGGCTTTGAAGTTTTTTACTTTTCTAGAGGCTATGAACCTTTAGTTGACAAAATTTGGTGCCCGGAAAAATTCCACGTACAACAAGCCATAGTCAATTATGGCCAATACTCCATAACTTAGTGTTGAAAAATGAACATTGATTTGAGAAATGGTCAACTCATAGGCTTTTTAGTTTTCATTATTAAACAATCAGAACCGTTCACTTTTTTTTAAATAAAATACTATGAACCCTTTTTCATTTTGCATATTGTCACATGACTCTCATGAATTTATGCTTTCATGTAAAGTGAAAATGGATGAAAAACACCTCTAATTAGTGCATTTTATAAACGCGTGTAATAAAATTAGAATATTCACTTAACTCCTCACAATTTTGCATATATCTACATGATTTTTCTATGACCTTATGCAAAGCGATTAGACCCATATTCTCTTTTATCCTTAAGTAAGGTAATGTTGACATGTCAACTGACGATATTAGATATATTTATTTCCATTAAATATCCACTTTACATAAAGTCACAGGAAAATATTTGAATATTTTAAAATTTTAGGGGGTCATGAAATAATGTACAAAACCACTAGTGATTTATCCTTTTTATTTGCTTCTATTTTGCAGCTGACTTTACATTAAACTTGATGCAAGTTAATCTATAAAAATGAGCTGAGCTTTCTTGTTTACTTTTTTTTTTGGTAAAATTCTTTAAAGAAAGTGATTCTTGAACACAATGGCGGAGCTATATACATTTGAGGGTGGGCGATTGCCCTCCCTCGAATTTTCAGAACACTCTTTTATACCTTAAAACATTATCCATTGCATTTTAACGTCAATATAGTTTAATAATTTGCACATCTTCAAATTACAAAACTTGTATATTGCACCCCCTCAAATAAAATAATAAGGGGTACTTACTAAATTTAAATTAATCAAAATTTCATATATAATAAGAAAGAAGTGAATAAAATCCAAAAAATAAGAAACAAGATAATACATGTATTCAAAGTCAAATAATCCCATATTAGATTGAGAGTAATATGGAAGGGATAGCCAATTACATTTAAAATGTTTAAAAGAGAAAAGAGCTAATTATGGGGAAAGAAGAACAAAGAAAAATACACTTAGAACATTTCTTCTTCTTTTTTTTTTTGCTTTACTAAATTTGAATTACCTTATACCATTACTCTTTTATTTAGTTGATTGAACTACTCACTCTTGGATGATTTGTGATTGTGTAACTTATTTTGGATATTGAATGCATTGCAATTTAATGCTACTTAATTATGCATATAATTTTGTGAAATGCTAATAGTTTATTCAACTAACAAATAAAATGAGTGAAATTGTTAATTCTAATTTTTGCTTTTCTGGGAACATATATAAGAGAATTTTGCTAGATAACTTTGGATTTGACAAATTTATTGGCCACACTAGATTTCTTAAGATTAGTCATTTTATGCTAACTATCAATAAGTAATGCAACACATTACATATCATATAAGAAATTAGACATTTTTGCATTTTGTAGTTGCTCAAACCACTAAGATAATTGTTTTGAACCCTAACAACTCCAACTACCAGTAATATAGTTGATTATCAATCCAACTATTATATTGCCCAATAATATACGGTTGTCCCCGCTAACTTTAGGTCTTGGCTCCGTCACTGCTTGTACATGTTTATTCAATATTTTAAATGTAAAAATTGTTCTTTAAGGGCTTCATAAATTGATTTTCAAATTTAGAATAACATAACAGTAAACTTTAAAATATGTTGGGTTAAGGCAGATGATAAGGCATTGGATCTTGAATTTTTTTCAATGTTTTTCCAAATAAGATCCTGAGTTAGTCAATTTATTGCTAATTGGTTTTGAAAATGCATATCAAATTCTTTATGGTGGTATTTCTTGCTGGATTTCAGCTTTTATTCATGAACATGTTTATTGTTACACTCTTGACTTGGTATTTTTTTCCCCTTGACTCGATTTTTACACCATAAGCTTCAAATATTTTAGAACTTTGACCATCCATACCTCAAACCCCGTCTTAACAAATATTTCATGAATCTAATTCGATTTCAAGGTCTCACATCAATACCAAGCCAAGCATGACAGAAGATGTTAACAGACAATTTGAGGTTTCCCAAATATTTCCACCAAATTAATTTGAAAATCCTGTTTCATATGCCAACTTCAGTTTTGGTGGCTCTCATCAAAAGAGGAGTTGTTATTAGACAACATATATCATGGAAGTTTCTTAAGGAATTCTAATCAAATTATTTAGATCAGCTCTATCAATACCAATTGAGATGGAAATTCAAGTTCTTTATCAATTGGAAAATTAAACACCAAATCCAATTGAACGAATAGGGATATCAGCCAAGTAATTTTGAGATCCCCTTTTCAACTTTTAAGGCCACATATTTCCCCTCTTCCCTTGAAGGCTTAGATTCTAACTTACACCGCAGCATGCTAGAGTTTAATTACACAACATCCAGGAAGTTTATCAATGGCTCCGTCTAGATTATTTATTTTTGTAGGTATTTTTAAAATATTTTAATGTACCAATGTATATGAAAAATTTTTACTGTAAACGTTTTTAGTGGTGTTTTTGAGATATATTTTGGGATATTTTTAAATTTTAAAAACTTTTTAGGTTATTTTTTAAAAATTAACACGACCACCCACCACTGCCACCACCCCCTCTCTCTTCCTTCTCCCATTCTCCTCCCTCTTTCTCCTCTTCCTTCCTCCTCCCTACTCTTCCTCTCCCCTTTCCTACCACACCCTACCCCTCCCCTCCCCTCTCCGCGATCTGGCCTTGACCAAATAGCGACCAGAAGGTCACGCGACCTTCTGTGATCTGGTCAAGGCTAGATCGGAGGGTAGGGGAGGGGTGGGGTATGGGGGGAAGGGGGAGGGGAGGGGATGAAGAGGAAAGAGAGGGAGGAGGAAGAAGGGTGGTGGCCGTGGTGGGGTGGGGGTGGTAGTGGTAGTGGTAGGTGACGGTGATATATAGAAGAAGAAAATATCGTAGATTTTATTTTTTTAAAATTTTTTTGTATATTTAGAATTGTTTGGATATAGTGAAATTTTATCAATATTATTAAAATATTTTTGGGGGGCAGTAGTAGGAGTGGTTTACAGGATTATAAGTTGCTGGTAAATCACGAGGATCTGAAGACATAAGAATTAAGCTGTACTACAGAAAAAGAGATATAACTTAGATAGAATAGACAACTCCACAAGCTAAAGTGTAGATAGGATCACAACTAGCAGATTGAGAAACCTGACAAAAAATAGGAGACCCTTTGATTCAATTCATATGAAAATAGAGAAATAATAATTGGAAGGCTGAACTGCATAGACAATATCACATCTTTTTCAAACACTACAATATAACGACCAAATGATGGAAATCAAATGGACACTCAATTCAATTTAAACAAGATACATTATTTTCAAATGATTTACAGGAAAGCTCCTTTATTGCTCTTCGAACTGAGGGTGAATCAAGACTTTCAATCCACAGTTTCCCATGTACCACTATGAATCTTGAATTTGCCTAGCTGAATCTGCAACAGACCATGATGAATAATACACCTCAATTGTCTCTAGTCTATCGATGCTTCGAAAGCTAGAGGGAATTTCCTCCAAATTTGAACATCCATCTAGCACCAACTGCTGGAGGCAAGAGAATGCTGGAGGCAAGAGAAGCTGCTACTTGAGGCGCTCCATTCTTGGAGATTAGTGTTTGAAAGTTTCAAGAACTTGAGATGAGAAAAACCCTCATCCATCACTTCCCAAGCATTGAAGAAATTGTCCCATATTTGGAGAACCCCTAAGTTTGGTAGCATCCCAATGATTGACATTTCTTTCCAGTCTACATGACTACTTACCAGAGTCAGCTTCTTCAAGTTTGGAGGAAACTTAATAGGTTGAGGAAAAAAGAATTTTACATATTTAAAGTTTGTTAATCAAATTTGAACGTTTCTAGCATTCTTAATCTGGAAAGATCAGGGAACTGAGCATGTTTCATGGCATCTGATAATGTTAAATGGCATCCTGAGTTTACAAGATTGGGCATTATTGCCAATACCTCATGTATAGAACTTGAAGGATGTACCTAAGAGATAGTTTGTCGATTGTACAGCACAAAGGGAGTTGAAGAACTCAAACATGCACTTTCAAATTCCAGCTCCCCTGAATAATGCAAATGCCTCACCGTTACCATTTGCTGAATATCTTCTGGTAAAGTCACATTTTGTCCCTTTTCTGTAACAACAATGAAGGCTTCTAGGTTCCATAGTTTAGACAAGGGTGGTAGCTTTCGAAGGTTATAAATCCTAAGAGCCAAGTAGTTCAAATGAACAAGCTCCAGTATATTAACAGGAAAGTGGTCCAGGATGATGTATCCTAAATTCAACACTCTTAGAAGTTTATAGACAAGTGAGATATCTATGTGTGTGAATTTGACATCATTTGGAGGTATGTAGTGGAAATCAAAAGAATGAAAGCATTTAATATTTTGTGGGCGTGAGCTTACATAAGGTAGTTCTGCTTCAAGGCATTGGCTTCCAAAAGAACTTTTAGTCGAATTTATAAGATCTCGAGTGTTTTTTTCTTTTTTTAAGATCCTGAGTTAGTAAATTTATTGCTAATTGGTTTTCAAGATGAATATCAAAATTCATTATGGTGGTATTCGAGTTGGATTTCAGCTTTTATTCATGAACATGTTTATTGTAACATTCTTCACTCGGTTTTTTCCCTATAAGAAATTCACCTAAATCAATAGATGACAAGCAAAAATTCTTTACAAACTTGCACAAACTTTTTCAGTCTACACAAAATTGACATGAATAAACAAGGGCAGAGCTTAAGATTGTCGCCCTCTATAACAAAGGCAATAACGAATTAGGTGATACACATAGTCGAATATCACATACGATGTTTCCATGAGCACAAGGCCTATCAGACCATAGATAAAGAAGAACACCACAAGGGGTCTGAAGTCGGTAATCACAACTTTCTGCACTATTAATGCTTGGCAACATGCTACGATTGTGAAGACCGCGGAGTAGAAGATGGAAATCATGTCCATCACATAGTAGCAGGGCAGGGAAACATAAAAATCGTCAGTTTCAAATCGCAAAAAGATAATCACAAGCAGGGTCCCCATGGTGAACAGAGAGGAGAACAGCCCTCCAGCTAAGTAGAACATCAACAAGCCGAATTCCCAGTGCCGGTTCTTGAGAAAAATGGCCTCGCCAGTCGTTTGATCGAAACCTCCGGGTACGGTAAAAATTGCAGCAAAGTTTATGGTACCAATGAGGACAGACACAATCAACACACTGTTGGCCAATGCTCTCACAGTTTCCTCAGCCTTTTCGCGTAGACTTGCATGATTCGTCTCGAATACTTGTTTTGCTGTCTTCCCATCAGAATTTTGTAGTTCCCAGAGATATGGATAAGAGTCATATTGCACCCGCTGTTAAGCCAAAGATCAATCATAAGTTGCAAATAGTCCGGAAAAGAAAATTAAACAATATACAACAGGCAATGCAATACTGATATTAATTTAATTTGGTACCTTAAACCAGAGGACTTCCCACATCATTTGCTGAAAAACTCCAGGGGGAGTACTGGGAGGGGATTCCAGGCGTGCTGCGAGATGTATAATGCTATTTCCTTCGTGATCAATTGCACTTAGCATCCTGTCCATGTTAGTACCACTAGTCATCAAGTAGTCGTACAAGACCCATTTTTTCTCCTTCACTGCAATTTGCAGTATATTCCTTCCTTTTCCATCGAAGGTATACGAAGCTTCAGGGTAGACACTGAGGATTTCCTGAACTACCTCAATGATGCCCAGTCTCGTTGCTTGTATTAGTGGATCTGGCAGCCTATTTTTCTTTTCTGATGATATCCCAAACTGGCTGACTTCAAGATCTTTGTCCTCTGCATGCACATAGTAGCTCCAATCTTCTCTTCTGATTAACCTTTCTGCAAGCATTAGTGCAACTGCATGGCTTTGCTTTGCATCATCAATTTCTTTAAGCCAAGGAAAACCTAGAGGGCAAATACACCAAATTGGATAAACTATTAATGAGTAACTCCAACGTGGGCGGTTGGGTCCGGGAGATGCATTACATGTCCTAGGCTTTTTGTTCTTCTTAGAATCTGTTATATTGGCACAAATCTCCTCGGTTCTTAAAGAGAAACAGTTTGAAGAGGTTCAATTGGCCAAAACGAATTTCTAGACTTGCAATTGCTTGTTTATACCTTTTTCTAGGACATGCCGATGATTAAAAGATGTGTGAAATAAAAGGAAATTGAAGAGAGCATGCAGGCCAAGCTTAATACCACTTGAAAACTAAATTCGATCTTACATTGTTTAGGCATGAAAAAGAAACTTATTTACTCAAAGGAAACAACATGTTGTTGCAACTACGAAGGTAGGCTGGACAAGACTATGCTTCAACTCTCAAAAGAAGAATTTGGGAAAACAAAATTTTATCAACATATTCTGTCATCACTAGCATGAGTGCATATGAAGTAGGTACAAGATGCTTTACCCAAGATAAAATTGGCAAAAGAAGATCTGTTCACTTTATGAATGGAAGCTGAATTGCTTGGTTCTTCTGCACTATTGACAGGTTCTGATTCCTTGTACATGACCGGAATACCTGCCAGCAACACAATGAACTGGTAGTATCACTCTTTCAAAATTTTGAGGGCATTTAAAGCCTGCTTCCTCGAAAAAACCGGCTGGCAGATAAAATGGTAGTTCAAATTGCTTCTCCATGGATCCCAAAACCATTAAACACCAAATTAGATGATTTTTAACAAGGTTTCCAGGCTAAGCACAAAAGCATGTGACCAGAAATACTACAGTAAAAATTAGTTAAAAACTTTTGTCCCCAATGTCGGGGAGGGGAATAATCATATGCTTGATAAGATCTTCATTGACTTCAAAACCATAGCACATTCAGCCTAATGATTATTGTCAATTTGCCTAATCAACTTTGCGGGTAGAGTACTTAAGTACTTGAAGAAATTCGAATGTCTCTTAAGTCTGGGAAAAGAATTATGTTGCAACTTGCATGTGGGTAATAATACAGCACTTACACCAATAGATTATAGCTCGGAGTATATGCAGAGGAATGAGGGACTTCGTCCCAACATCTCTGAGCGTGTAGGCAGAACCACTCCTGAAGGACTCTGGTTTTGCAGCCAAAAGATGTAAAGCAGTTTTTCCTTTTTCATCACGTTTGCTAGCAAGATCTGGATACCACTCCAATATGCCTATTGCCAAACCTGTTTGATACAATAGAGCGAAACATGTAGGAAGACGTAAACTTGAAAAGGACTAACATTTAATGCAACAAAATCCCACATCATATTCCACCAGCACAGACTTAGAGACAAAAGATAAGACAGCAGAATCTGATAAACTGAACAAGCATAGAGTTCAAATTCAGCAACAAACTTGATTACTTTTTCAGAGACAATCAAAATTTTACTTGATAGAGAAGCTTACTGTAACATTCTCCAATGACAGCAGCATGAAGGATTGTGCATCCATCATTCCTCCTCATCGTGCAATCACGGATGTACGTTTCCAGAAGTGAGAAAACTTCCTTTTTCCCACATGCAGCAGCCACAAAAAGAGGGGTTTCACCCAGTTTGTTTCTCTCATACGCTAAATCCTTTTCTGTCCTTAACATGATCTCCGCAACATCCTTGTGGCCAAATCTTGCAGCTTCATGCAATGCAGTGTCGCCATTGACATTCTTTGCCTTCAGATTTTCACTGGTCACAAGACCATCCTGGAGAAGTAATCTGAAAGCAGCCACATTTCCGTAAATGGCCAGAAAATGGAGAACAGTATCACCACATTTATCAAGTGGTTTCACACCTTCTTCCCTCCAGAAACTGCGAAAGGTTTCTACTGGCTGTTTTTTTCCCTCTAAGACTGCTTTATAAGCAGCAGACCGGATGCTCCGATACTCATTGATTCTTGAGCTTGCCATGTTGGATAGGGACAGGAAAAAATTCTTCAAAGGTTCTCATGAGAGTGTGCTATATCAAGTAAATCATCCATCTATAGCACCAGCATTTCATATATACGAAATGCCAAAGTGGTAATGTACCACTCAACAAAAGAAAAGCATGGAGGAAATAACAAGCAAGGAATTGCTGTAGTGCCAAAAGTGGAAAGTTAGAAATGCACTACAACGTACGATTACCAGGACCTTGGAAAGTCCAAAGAAGTCTTTTGAAAATGTTTAACCAGACGAACTTATCAATAAATTCCATAAAAATCTAAACTAAAATGGCTTTGATGCAATTTAATTAATTACCAGCTAAACATAAAACATAAAATCTGGAAAGAAGCTAGAACATTGGCCATCAACGGAACACCAAAATGTGATAAAGGAAGCTTCGAGTCTCAGACCCCACCAACTACCAAGCTTCTGGTACACTAACGCCTACTTTATTGTATCGACCTTGAAGCACAAGGAAAGAATAATATTGGACCCAAACAAAAGCCAAGAATAAAGCTGTACATTAAAGAAACGTGGTATACTACTACATTAGGCAATAGCTAAATTGTGCAAGCATAAAAGAATGAAACGTTGACCACTCTTTTTACATTATTTTTGTTGCATTTTTACCCATTGACTAACGGTCAACACTAACGATTGAGCAAAAAAGAGATGACTTCAAAATAATAATTAGTGGAAACAATGTTGGAGAATATCCATTTTTTTTTGTCTCGGGAAGATGTCCGTACTTCTTAAAATGGAATCTGACCATTTAAGAAAATCACATGCTCCTGAAATATATTCTAGAATCTAAAATCAAAACATTTCATGCATAAAATAAGTCATAAAATAATTAGCAAAAAAAGAATACCATCCAAGTTTTGCAACAAAATTTTCTATTGAAATATTCAAATTTCCATGATATATGTAAAATAGATATCTTACCAAAATTTACTTGATATGTGTAAAATTGATTTTCACAATTTGAGAAAGAATATGTTTAACAATAGCAAAGTTTTGAATTTACTTGATATAGTTAGATTTTTTCTTGGGAACTCAATTCTTGATTTTCTTAAAAAAAAAAAAAGGATGAGTATCATTAGAAATGGGTGACATGAAAAACTTGGGCAGGAAAAAGAAGAATAGAGGAAAATGGAGATAAGGTAAAATTGAAACCTTAAATAGTTTTTAATGGTAAAAGCTAATGTGACTTAATAATAGGAGGCAAAGTGCAACAAAAATAATTCTAGGGAGGAAAAAATCCAAAAGGCACCAAACGTTGGGGACTTAGTGCCTTTAAGATGAATTTCCAATCTACGAGAAAAGAGTCAACTTACCGGAGGTGCAACTTAAATGGCGTAATACTTTTTTACATAAAATGAGTCTCGACGCTTTCACTATTAGGTTAACTCATGTTATCATCTAAATCTTTTTTTTTATTATTTTTTAGTTTTTCTAGTAGGAAAGAGTGAAATCTAAGAAATGGAAGCCAAGACTTTTAAGTCCTGTGAATTTAACTTTAACCACTAGACCTAAATTTTTTAGGCATCTTTATCTTAATTATTAATACTTACCGAATATTTAATTAATTGCAGATAATGAACGTAGCCCATGCTTTTTTGACAGGTTGTCAAGCCTATGCAAAAATAAATTTCTACTCAAATTAAATACAAATTTTGTATCTAGTGGTAAGTAGGGTCGAATCTTCAGGGACTGAGATTAATTTGTTCCTCCTAGAGTTCAAAATAAGGGGGGTTTTACAAAAATAGATTAGACTGCTTGAATTAAATAAATAGATAAAAAAAATGAATGGCAAATTGTAAAGACTCAAATTATATTGGACAGGCTCTAGTCAAGAAGCAACTTCGGAAATGGTTCTCTTAATTGATCATCGATGCAAGAATAATTCCACTTATAAACTGATAAACAAGTTATAACTGCCAAACAAGCGATGGCAATTAATTTCTCCTTAATTATCGATAGCCAAGGTACAACCGTTAGTTATTGCCCTAATTGCAAAATAACCCTAAGTACGACCATAGAGTTCAATTTCTCAATTGCTTTAAGATTTAGAGAAACCCTGTTTTAACCAAACAACACGCTACGAGGGTTCTTTACAAATTAGTCCGTATATTTTTCTAACATAATCCCAATCACATCAGTTACCACTACCTTAGAATAACCAAACAATTATGGATTCAATTATTTTAATTGGTTTTAGGTTATTGAATTAATCTAATATCCGAGCCCAGGATAATTAAATAAGAAAATAGAGCAGGAAATATACGAATACCAGAAAATAATAGGAAAAGTAAAATCAATTCGATCTCATAATTTAAATCGAACCAAATCCTCTATTGTTCCTTGACTAGAAATAAAAACTTAGTTCATCTCAGTTAAAAAAATCCCGCGCAAAATTGTTGAGTTAATTGTTGATTGCATTCTCAAAAATTGGATGAATAATTCCGCTCGAGTACTCCAAAGAAGAGAAACAAGACCAAAGTCAAACCTTCCTATCCTTTGAGCCAGAACAAGACTAAAAGCAAAAGGAAGCTGTCCCCTTGCTTGTGGCGGCTGACCTGCTCAAAAGACTCAGTGTGGAATCTTTTGTTTCCTAATTGAATTCTATTTCCTATCTTCAGCCATAACCACGGCAAGGAAATCTCCTAATTAATCGATTTCTTATTCTAGCTAAACTACCTATGTCAATTCAAATCAGACAATCAATAATGGAATATTCGGGGGTCCGGCGTTGCACTTTCAATTGCTTGATTGATGTCACGAGCCATTCCCGTGTTTCCTGAATCTTGATTTGACACGGGCACGTCAAATAGCAAATGTAGTGAGGAATTTGCTCCTTTTTACAATATTTTATTCCAATTTCCTGTGATCAGCACAATTTCTAAAAGTGAATAAAATTTGCCAGTTAATGCACATTTGGTAATATAATGAAAGGGAATTAATTATAAAATATATGACAAAATTGCGACCTATTAATTCTCCCCACACCTAATTCATGCTTGTCCTTAAGTATGAGAACAACAAATCTATACCGACTCCCGACAATGATTATTACCCATCTACCTATTGCCAAGATACCCTAAGAACACACATCAAGCATCAATGGTCGAGACCCAAGAAACACCCTCTCAGTTAGCTTCCAAATCTAGGACTCTTCCCATTTATGGTTAACTATCCTAAGAAGAGGGAAGGTTCGATTAACATTTATCAGCCAATGATCCAACCATTAATCAAAATCTCAACATTAAACCCATAGATCAGCAGGATGACATTAACCCCAATACTCTCAACTATTAACTTCTTTTGTTTGTTTTTTTTTTAATAAATAAATGGCTTAGTCTTGAGCCATTAGAACCTTTTGACGTGAACCCCAACATTTGTCAGATGAAAGAGTCCGGTTACTCAATTCCTATTGCTGCAGGACCACCTACTCATAGGTATCACTACTTTTTGATGCGAGGATCGACACTTTTGATGAAAACCCCCGGTTACTCAGTAGTGATAACCAGCGGAGTACAACCGACTTTATTCACAAGCATACAACCAAACAACTCAAGAGAGCACACAAAAAAACATCAGCTTGCCTTATCGCCTTAAACATAGAGAACTAAGATTGATAATTGGACCAGTTCACATGAAAAATGCCAAGCAGTTATTCCCTATGCCTAGAACAGTTAACCAAAAATTATAAAAGTCACAAAATCACGGATATTCACCAAAGAGACATTCCTGGACACGGCCAATTTAACTTGATGCACTTTTATCATTAAAACTTGACAATAGGAAAATTAGAGTTCCAACCATCGTCAGTTTAAGACAAATCATAACAATGTCAATCATTGACAAAAGCTTAAAAAAAATAAAATAAAATAAAACATAACAAATAACAAAAAATAAAAGGGAAAAAAAATCTAAAAAGCACAATAGTAGCTGTACCACAGCTCTCCTCCCATACCTAGTTGCTACATTGTCCTCAATGATAGCCGAAAAACAAGAACAAAAGTAAGTAGGACAATGACACTTCCCTGAACAGGTGGTGGCAAGCCCCGGTGGCTAAGGGATAGGAGGAAAAGGCGGAGTGAAGCCAACATGGTGGAAGTAGGCTGCCAAATTCTAGGACATCTGGGCCACCTGAACATCAATATTTGTCACCCGCTCGTCCATATGATGAACCTATGCCCGTAGATATCGCCACTCAGCGTCAACGGGCAGTGGTGTAGGGGGCACTGAAATTAAGGGTCCGGTCGCATAATCGTCAAATCCAGGGATAGAAGAGGGGCCGGCATGTGTAGGGGGGCATCGTCCTGGCGCTCGAATGGGAACTGGGAGTGTAAATTGGTAGACCCTATTAGCGCGCTCGACCAGTCCCATTTTCTCTAAACAATCCTCATCTAGAAACTCCATATCACAGGCCATATGGAGATCACAGTTTTGAAGATCAAGAACCCCCAACCGCACTGCCAAATGCGTGATAAACGGCCCGAGTATCAACGGCTTATTTTTCTTGGCTAAGACCGTATTAAATTGGGAAGCCAGCCAACAACCCAAATTCACTTTAACGTTGTTCTTCATGCACCAAATAAAAAAGAACTCGGGTCTAGAGAATATCCCAGAGCTATCCTTTCAACCCGAGTAGCTGTAGGCTAAGAATCACTGAACAACACGAGAGGCCGGATCTTTGATATAAGAACTCCTTGACCTGCTAGGGTCGTAGCGATCTCCGTCAACTGAAATGTCCTTCCAAATGTCCGAGTAGCGGGAGAAAAATAGCTCGACGTAATCGCAGGCACTCTCAGCGTACTCCCTAGACTCAGCATATTCTCAATTAATAAACTCAAATGCTAAATTAAACTGAGTGATAGAGAAACTGAACTCCTAACCCATTAAACAAATTCAGATCACATTTGGAGTGGCAGCGGTATATCCCATGGGCAATTCAAACTCAAAAGTAGCATAGAATTTCCTAACTAGTTCGACAAACGCAGGGCAAAAAATGTCAATAAATGGCCTCCAACCGATAGCAGTAAACATTCGATGGACTTCCTCCTCAATACCCAAGGCACCTATGGTGAGTTTGTCAAGGCATTTACAAGGGATGATCCGCCACTCACAACATTGAGCATATCTTTGTTTATCGACGGCCCTCGTGAAGTTTAGGTGGCCCTCAAAATGGGAAGGTGTAGAAACATGGACACCCTTGCCCCTACCTAGACGTGTCCATACACTGGAAGAGAAAGACTAGTTGGTTGGTTCATTCACAGGAATGGTGGGTTAGGGCGTAGTAGGTTGAGTTTTAGGGGTTCTAGATTTAGAAGTGAATCTCGGCTTAACCATTGGCTTCCCAAAATAACTCAGTCAACTAGAGAGACAAAGATTCCAACACCCACTAGAGAATCAACAATGAACTAAAAGTTCAATGAATATAGCAATCAGATAAACCAAGTGTAGCACTACGTCGAATAAAACCAGTAATCAACTCAACAAGTATTGATGGCTCCCAGTTTGACAATTAAATGTGTAATTAAACCAGCGCAAAACGCAGCACTTCAATCAATAGTCAAATCATTCCCACCAATGCTAGTCAATTCAACCAATCGATAATGTAGCAAATAATCCTCAAATGGGTCCAGAAATAGACTCCACAAATTGATACTCCAGAAAGAAGTAGTGTACTTCTAGTAATTCAGCCAAGTAAGAGGGAAGTCAAATATTCCACCCAATAATAGTCAATGCGGCGGCAAGTGTGAGTGCGGAGGAGGGCTACACGGACGACAGAAGGAAAGGCGACGACTTGCAGTATCGACCTGTGGCTAGCGTGCGGCTAGAGTCCGTGAGTTGGTGCGGTGGCCACTGAGGTGGTAGCACTGGCGTACGTTTGGTCCGAGAGGCGGCTGTGGAGGCTGGGATTGGTCGTAATGGTGCGATAGGCAACGACTAGTGGTATCATCCAACCCGAGCAGTGGCTGGCCTGTGGCGGAGGACAGAGGAGCAGACGGCGAGTGGTGAGGATTGGAGTGAAGGGTGCCGCGAGCGAGGGGAAAGATGACGACTACGGACGCGGCAAGTGTTGGGGTTGGCCGATCCGGGTGGCGGGCGCGTGAGAAAGGGCGGCGAGACTGGCGGGGGGCATTAGTGGTTGCGGTCAAGAAGACAAAAAGAGAAAATATGGGAGGAAGAAAAGAAGAAGAAAGAAAGGGGAAGGAAGAAAGAAAACGTGCGTTTTTTTTTTTTAAAAAAAAAAACAACGAACGAGAATTCAAAGTTCAAAATTAAACAAAAAAATTTTTTTATACCTTTCCCTAGGACACGACGCAGGCGCATCATGAGGGTAACAACCCTTCTGATGAAGATCCGTTGAATTGAGAATTACCACGTGCCTAGTTAACGCGGGCACGTCATGTCAGTAGCAATCCTTCTGATGAAGACTTGAGAATTGCACATTACCATGTGCCCAGTTGACGTGGGCACGTGATGAGGGTAGGAACCCTGCTAATGAATATCCGTTGAATTGAGAGTTACCATGTGCCTAGTTGGCGCGGGCAGCTCATGTCGGGAAAGGCATTAACTGATTATCAAAAACAGAAAATTAAACCAAAAATTTGCAGAAACTCTAAGAGAAACATATTAAACTATCAAATAGAATTAAAAAAACGACTAAAATAAATTGGGTTGCCTCCCAATAAGCGCCATTCTTTAACGTCTTTGATTAGACATTATCAATCGCTCTCTAACTCTCGTGAGACAGGTCTTCAAGGTGCAACATTTCTTCCTCTTCTACTGGTGACCCTTCATAATAGAGTTTAAGACGGTGTCCATTGATAACGAACTTCTTCTCGGTCTTTAAACTTTGTATTTCTACTACACCATAGTGAAAAATGTTAGTGACTATAAAAGGGCCAATCCAACGAGAACGTAATTTACCTGGAAACAACTTAAGCCGCGATTGGTATAGAAGGACTTTTTGGCCAACAATAAAGGTCTTTTTAGAAATTTGTTGGTCAAGAAAAGCCTTATTTTTCTCTTTATAGATGTTCGCGTTCTCATATGTTTCGTTTCGGATTTTTTCTAACTCCTGTAATTCCAACTTCCAATGAACTCCCGCCTCTACTAAATCCAGGTTGCACTGCTTTATTGTCTAAAATGCTCAATGTTCAAACTCCACTGTCAGGTGACATGACTTCCCGAACACCAATCTATAGGGTGACATTCCTATAGGTGTTTTATATGCTGTCTAATAGGCCAAAAATGCGTCTTCAATCTTTGCCTTCAATCCTTCCTATCGGGTCATACCATTTTTTCCAAGATACACTTTATTTCTCTATTTGAAACTTCTGTTTGGCCATTCGTCTGAGGGTGGTATAATGTAGAGACTTTGTGAAGGACACCATGTGTCTTCCTATCGCTAACAATGGCCTTGGCATTCCAAAGCACACAAAAATATTGGACTTGACAAAATCTGAAACCACTCTCGGATCGTTAATACATGTGGCTTTAGATTCCACCTATTTGAAAACATAATCAACTGCCAGTATTATATAGAGAAAACCAAATGACATAGGGAAAGGGCCCATAAAGTCGATCCCTCAAACCTAAAAAATTTTAACAAAAAACATGGAAGTTTGAATCATCTGATCTCTACGGGAAATGTTACCTACTTTTTGACATCTTTCACATGACTTACAGAATGTGTAGGTGTCTTTAAACAGCAACGGCCAGTAGAATCCACTCTCTAGCATCTTCCGAGCTATTCTCTTTGGTCCAAAGTGACCTCCACAAGCAAAAGAGTGACAAAAAGTTAGGATCGAATGGTATTCATTTTTACTTAAATACCTTCACATTATCTAATCTATACACTGCTTCCATAGGTCCGGGCCATCTCATATGAAATGTTTGGTATCACTCCTGAGCTTGTCCCGCTTCGCTTTAGGCCATCCTGCAGGTAATTTGCCAGTTACTAGGTAATTGACTAAATCAGCATACCAAGGCAATTTAGAACTAAGGAAAAATAATTGTTCATTGGGGAAAGTATCCCTCAATGGAACATTCTCCTCTTCAACTGGTATGTAGCTCAGATGGTCAGCTACCAACTTCTCTGATCCTCTTTTATCCCTAATCTCAAGGTCAAATTCTTGTAGGAGCAAAATTCATCTTATTAGCCTTGATTTTGCGTCTTTTTTCGTCATCAGGTACCTCAAAACTGTATGATCAGAATATGCAATGATTTTAGCTCCTAGTAAATATGACCTGAATTTCTCTAAAGCAAAAACAACTGCTAAAAGCTCATTCTCTGTGGTGGAGTAATTCAATTGAGCTCCATTCAGGGCCCTTGATGTAGAGTAGATGGTGTGGGTTGCTTTTCCTACTCTCTGTTCCAATACTGCTCCCATTGCATGGTCACTAGCGTCACACATACTCTTAAATGGGATATTCTAATCGGGGAGTTGAATAATCGGAGGCGAGATTAGGGGTTCCTTCAATTTATTGAATGCCTCTTTGCAATCCTGGTCAAATTCGAACGTCATGTCCTTTTGCAACAGTTTGAATAGAGGTGCTCCAATTTTTAAGCAATCTTTGATGAATTTACGACAGAATCCTGCATGTCCAAGAAAAAAATGTACTTCCCGCACACTTATGGGGTAAGGTAAAATAGAAATAACCTCTATCTTAACTTTTATCAACTTCTATTCCCCTAAATGATACTATATGTCCTAGAATTATTCCTTACTCAACCATAAAATGACATTTTTTTTAGTTAAGTACTAGATTAGTTTCTATGCACCTCTTTAAAATTAGTTTCAAATTGTCAAGACAATTATCAAAACTATCACCGTACACGCTAAAACCATCCATAAACACCTCTATAATTTTCTGTACATATTCAGAGAAAATACTTATCATGCATCTCTGAAAAGTAGCAGAGGCATTACATAACCCGAACGGCTTTCGTCTATATGCAAAGGTTCCAAACGGGCACGTGAAAGTGGTTTTCTCTTGGTCGTCCAGTACAATTGCGATCTGGAAATAACCTAAAAAATTATCCAAAAAATAATAGTAAGCTCGACATGCCAATCGTTCAATCATTCGATCAATGAAAGGGAGAGAGAAGTTATCCTTTTTTGTGACGGCGTTGAGTTTGCGGTAGTCTATGCATTGCCACCATCCAGTGGATTTTCGTATCAGAACCAACTCACCCTCTTGATTAGCTTCTACCATTACTCCTGTCTTTTTCGAAACTGCCTGAACTGGACTTACCCAAGCGCTATCTGATATGGCATAAATAATACCTACATCTAGCAACTTAAGTATTTCTTTCTTAACCACCTCCATCATGAGCGGGTTCAACCTTTTTGAGCTTGTCGGATAGGTTTAGCTTCTTCTTCAAACTTGATTCTATGCATACACACGGATGGGCTGATCCCCTTAATATTCGTAATGGTCTACCATATTGTCTTCTTATGATCTTTAAGAACTCGAATCAGCTTATTCTCTTGGGTCGGTGACAATTTAGCAGAGATAATCACCGAGAGGGTCTCATTGTCGCTAAGGTAGGCATACTTCAGATGGTCTGGTAAGGGTTTCAATTCTAGAACTGGTGCTTGCACAATAGATGACAATAATTTTTGGTAAGGTTCGGGCATAAAAATAGAAGCAAGCCCATACCTTGTTATGGTTGCTAAGGATTGTAATGCCCTGACCATATTTTGCAATTCACTGTCTGCATCCTTTTCATGGGTTATTGACAACTCCATGTACTCGGTTAAAGCTCCTTCCAGCTCATTCCTACTATCAATATCAAAAACTTCCTATACCACAGGATCAATGACACTCATAGTAAAAACTGAGATAGAACTAGAGGTAGAAAGATACTTTTTGGCTTCAAATATATTAAAATGCACAATTTTCCCATCAAACTCCATAGATAAAGTGCCGTTGTTAACATCAATTTTTGTGTGTGTTGTAATTAAGAAAGGTCTACCTAATAGCAAAGGTGAAGGGTCTGGAGAATGGTCATCATCCATGTCCAAAGCATAAAAATCAGTTGGGAAAATCAGTTCATTAAACTTAACTAAAACATCTTCAATTAGTCCATCAGAGTATGCATTCGTTCGATCAGCCAAGTGAATTATAATTCCCGTTGCTTTCAACGGTCCTAGATTTGGAGAAGCATATATACATTTTGGCATGACATTAATTGATACTCCTAAATCTAACATGACATTTCTAATAAAAGTACTTCCTATCCTACAAGGGATAGTGAACATACCTGGATCCCCGCATTTGGGTGGGAGTATCCTTTGAAGAACGGCTGACACGTTCTTCCCCACGATAACTCTTTCATCTCCTTTTAGTCTCCTTCTATTGACGCACAAGTCTTTCAAAAATTTTGCATATCTTGGGACCTGTTTAATGGCTTCCAACAAGGAGATGTTTATCTCTACCTTACAAAATTCCTCCAAAATCTCCTTCTCCTTATCTTGATTTTTCGATTTCTCCAACTTGCTAGGAAAATATGGTGAGTTGGACCGAATTTTAATCATTGGCTCAGGGGTTACCTCTGAATTTGTTTTTCCTATTCCTTCCTTCTCAAGCTCCTTCTCGATTCGATCCTCACTTTTATCCTTTGAAATCATGAGTTTAGGCCCCTCTACTTCTCTTCCACTCCTCAAAGTCATGGCGCTCACATTCTTCGAGTTTACTTTAGGTTGAGATGGCAACTTTCCTTGGCCTTGAGATTCCAGACGGTTGATCGAGATTGCTATCTAACTTATTTGATTCCTATCTCCTGTATGTCGGAATCCGTCTTTTGCTGACGTTGAACAGCGCCTTTAGCAAATTGTTTTACTAGCTCCTCCAAAGAGGGTCCCGAATCGGAAGAGGACGATTGTGGTCGGGATTGGTACCCTTGCTGTCTATTTGACGTGAAATTATGTTGTCTATTTTCTCCATAACTAAAGGTCGGATGATTCCTCCAACTTGAGTTTTACGTATTAGAGTATGGATCATACTGCTTTCTTGGCGCGGGCGCATGACCAGTTAGGTGTGTCTGCTCAATACTCTCCTCTTGAAGCGTTGGGCACATGTCCATAGGATGTCCTCTGTGGGTACAGATCCCACATGCTCTGGCCTGTGATGATTGTCCTATGACCAACTGTTTAACCAATGATGTTAGTTCAGACAATTGCTGCTGGACATACGAGGTTTTCACTTCATTCACTTTACGCGTCGGAGCGTCTTCTCGTGTACTAAACTGCTGCGAGTTTTTGTTGACTAAGGCCCTCCATTTGCAGCATCAATAATGCTTCTATCTCGGAAAAGAAAACCCTAATAGAAGTATTGAATTAGCAACTGCTCACTTATTTAGTGCTGAGGGCACTTGATGCACAATTTTTTAAATCACTCCTAATACTCATAAAGAGACTCCCTAGGGTGTTGTTTAATATCGCATATTTCCTTTCATAGACTGGCAGCTCTAGATGCAGGAAAATATTTCTCCAAGAATTTCTTCTGCAATTGCTCCCAAGTTGTAATACTATCCGGTGGTAGATAGTATAATCAGTCTTTTGCCGCATCCTTGAGAGAAAAGGGGAATGCTCTTATCTTTATTTGTTCTTCAGTAATCCCTGGAGGCTTCATACTTATGCATACCACGTCAAACTCTTGCAAATGCTTGTGGGACTCCTCACCTGGAAGACCATGAAACGAGGGTAAAAGATGAATTAGACCTGATTTCAACTCAAAAGGTATATTATTATCTAAATTCGGAAGGCTAATGCATAGAGGTTGCTGATTTAGATTAGGGGTAGCCAACTCTCTTAACGCTCGTGCATTAGCCATGATGGCGTCTTCTTGGTCAGAGTCACTCGAAGTGTCATCGAAAGAGTTTGTCGGTTCGACCTCTAGATTGAGCCTCTGAGCAACTAATTGCTCCTCTCTTTGTTGTCTGGTCTCTTTCCTTGTTCTACGCGCATTCTTCTCTACCTATGGATCGAAAATTAACTCACCTGTACAAGAAGAGTGAAACATAAACTAGAAAAAATGCCAGAAAATTAAAAGCAAATGAACTCAAAAAGAAACTAAATTAACTAACGCCAGTCCCCGGCAACGGCGCCAAAAATTGGCAGGTTATCGAACTTGTACAAAAATAAATTCCTGCTCAAATTAATTACAAATTTTGTATCTAGAGGTAAGCAAGGTTGAATCATCAAGGATTTGGGGTAATTTGTTTCTCCTAGAGCTCAAAATAAGGAGGGTTTTACAAAAATAGATTGGACTGCTTGATTTAAATAAATAGATAAAAAGTGAATGGAAAATTGTTAAGACTCAAATTATATTGGATAAACTCTAGTTAAGAAGCAACTTCAGAAATGGTTCTCCTAATTGATCGTCAATGCAAGAATAATTCCATTTGTAAACTGATAAACAAGTTATAACTGTCAAACAAGTGATGGCAGTCAATCTCTCCTTAATTATCGATAGTCATGGTACGACCATTAGCTATTGCCCTAATTGCGAAACAACCCTAGGTACGACCGTAGAGGTCAATTTCTCAATTGTTTTAAGATTTAGAGAAACCCTATTCTAACCAAACAATACGCTACGAGGGTTGTTTACAAATTAGCACGTATATTTTCCTAACACAATCCCAATCACGTCAGTTACCACTACCTTAGAATAATCAAACAATTAGGATTCAATTATTCTAATTGATTTTAGATTATTGGATTAATCTAACATCCGGGCCCAGGATAATTAAATAATACAACAACCATAAGGAAATAGAGCAGAAAATATATGAATACCAGAAAATAATAGGAAAAGTAAAATCAATTCGATCTCATAATTTAAGTCGAACCAAATTCTTCATTGTTTCTTGACTAGAAATAAAGACTTAGTTCATCTCCGTTAAGAAAATTCCGTGCAAAATTATTGAATTAATTGTTGATTGCAAAAGGAAGACTAAAAGCAAAAGGAAGCTGTCCTTTTGCTTGTGGCGTTTGACCTGCTCAAAAGACTCCATGTGGAATCTTTTGTTTCCTAATTGAATTCCATTTCCTATCTTCAGCCATAACCACCAGCAAGGAAATCTCCTAATTAATCGATTTCCAATTCTAGCTAAACTATCTATGTCAATTCAAATCAGACAATCAATAATGGAATATTTGGGGGTCCCGCGTTGCATTTCCAATTGCCTGATTGATATCACGAGCTATTCCCGCGTTTCCTGAACCTTGATTTGACACAGGCACGCCAAATAGCAAATGTAACGAGGAATTGGCCCCTTTTTACAACTTTTTATTTCAACTTCCTGCGCACAGCAAAATTTCTAAAAGTGAATAAAATCTGCCAGTTAACGCACATTTGGTAATATAATGAAAAGGAATTAATTATAAAATATATGACAAAATTGCGACCTATCATTTTTAATCAATATATTATGATCCTATATTTAAAAGGCATTTTTTGTGATCCACCAGCATTTTCAAAATTGTAACAGTTTGGTTCAAAATTGCAAACTCATCCACTTTTTGCTTGAAAAAGTTCACATATGTATCATGTTTTATAAAATTGTGAAGTAAAAGTGAAAATACGTATGTTTTCATTTTTTTCAACAAAAAAAGAGGCGGATGCATGCAGATCTTATTGAAAAATTAGAATAAAAACTAAAAGAAGTATATTTGATATTGGGATAATATGTCTGGCATGCGTGGGACAAAGAAAGCATAATACGCAAATCTGAGAACTACTTTTGCAGTATGTTCTTTATGAATTTATTACTGATTTCTAAAATGAGAAGTGACGAGCACAGGGTATACATATACAATTAACTCATCCACAATCAAGTTTACATTTATAAATGGTAAATACCTCACATGCGATTTATCGCAAGTATACGAATCGTGAGCGAGTATAGGGTATTAAGAGTCGATCCCAGAGGGAAGATTTTCAATTATCGGTGTTTTTTGAATTTCTTTATTATCTAGACTACCATAAATATAAAATTAATGAAAATAACACTAGAAAACTCTTAGAGATATGAAATTCCTTCCTACTCTTGCAAATGACATTATCGGTTATTTGTATGTTATTATCTTGGTTAGTTATGGCGTAATTTTCTAATGTATGTGAAACCTACTCTCATAGTGAATCAACTATACTTGTAATTAAGCCATACCTACTCTCGTGGTTATGAAATTAACTACAAGTTTATTTCTTCTATGAAATTACATAAAACAAATCACTAAAACCACAAAGGTGCGCCTCTACTCTCGTGAGTGTACTCCCTATATTTATCACTTTCTTGAACTAGTGTTAAATTCCAATTCTCATTGCAAACTTAACACCGTTAGATAGTCACAATTAATGGCCGGTTAATCATGATTAGAAAAGCAAAAGTGATAAATAACTTGCTCAAAATAATATCATCAAATAACCAAGTCAACATCACTAACACGATATAGAAACTTCATCCATAACTCTAGACATAAACTTTAACTAAACATGAAAATAAGATCCAAACTTGTATTATAGTTAAACATGAAATCAAATATAAAAGAGAAAGTGATAGGAGAGATGTCACCCTTGTTACATGAGTTTCAAACTCTCCATCTTTGCTCCTCAATCTTCATCTAAATCTAACTACAAATACAAGATGGATAAACTACACTAACTACTTTATACTACCCTAACTAATGAACTAAAGAAATTCTAGTGAAAACTACATTTTTGGTGAGATTCTCCTATCCTTCCAAAGTTGTGAAAATGGTCTCCAAAGGTTGCTGTTTATAGAAGATTCAAGAGTCAAATGAGTTGTTTCTAGTTGTTATTTTTGACTTCTTGAAATTTCTATGAGTTGTCTTTCTAACTTTCCAACCTTTTCTTGGTCAAATACAACCGAAATTTATAGCTGGAATTGAGCTGGAAAAAAGTTGATGAGTAAGTTGTAGAAAATTAGGCAAGAATATGCGACTTGAGAATACGCTACTTGAGCCACGTATTCATGAAGTCGCGTTTTCACTTCTGTGCATTTGGCACTGATTCATCTGCTATTTTCTCGATGATGGAGGCCGAACTAACTCTTGTGCAAAAATAAAAGTTGTAGCCCTTTGAGTTAGTTTTCCAATACCTCAAGAATCCCATTTGGAGCTCTGTGGTCTGAGATATGATCAAAATACTATCAACTGGTCAGAGCTCTATTTCAACTACGATAACAGAGTTTATGCTTCTGTATTTTGAATTTTTGACAAGGAAAACAATTGAACTGGATTTCGATGTCTTCATACCAAATTTAGATATGTCTCTTAGCTTCAAAATGGTTCGAGAATCACCTCAATTCGGTCATTATAACTTAAGATATTGCTAAAATATCATAAGGTGTCAAAGCTGTGAGACTTGCTTTTTTTCCTTTGAATGTTTCGCCCTTCATGTCTTCTCTAAACTTCTTCAAATCAGCAATAATCATCTAATTCTCTTCTCCAATCACTCCATTTTTTATGATTGAATCATTAAACCTACAAAAACATGAAATTTCACCATTAAAATCTATAAAAATGTAATTTTCACACTTTAAACCACAAAATGCATATTTTCACTAAAATCCCAGTTCATTAGTTATAAAAGTAGTTAAACCACACAAAAACTAACTAATAAAATGCACTAAAAACACGTAAAATATCTACTTGTCAAATACCCCACCCTTGAACCATTGTTTGTCCTCAAGCAATTAGAAATACAAACTAACAATGATCCAAAATTTTGAAAATAAACATATATGCACCATCAACTTCATTTCCGCAAAACAAGGTAAATAACCATTATGCAATCATTCAATTAAGCTCAAGTACTCATAATATCAAGTAAAGGAGAGCCAATTATACCATAATTGTACAAGTCCAAGTCAATTTTTTCATCCTTACCCAATTTCACAAGCAAGTAACTCATATGGTCAATGAAATGCTTCCTAAACCCATGATCATCTTCTTATTCATCTTAAAGAGGGATTTATTCATTTAAGCCATTTTACCCGAAGATCAACATTTTTAGATGAAAATCGCCGGTTACTCAACACTTCACATACTCAAGTTGCTTTGCATACTCTTAATTCAAGTACCGTTTTACGCAAAAGTCGACAATTATAGATGAAAACTCCCGGTTACTAAGTACAAGAACCATTGGAGTAGAACAATTCTTATTCTTTATTTTTCTATTTATTTATTTATTTTTCAAAGCAAAGATAATAACATTCCCTCAAAAGAATAATCATGAGAAGAATGTTACACTTATTGACTATATTTATCACTTAATTTATAAAATCAAGTAAAGAGAAGAAATTTCATCAAACTTGCAAAATGTAAGCATAATTTTCTCCACTTTATAAGATATATTTTCATATAAATACACAAATTATAATCACATAATGGTCATTTTCAAGTTAAATGAGAAAAAAAAATATTCAAGTCACATATATTTATCTCAAAAGTAAGAAGAATTTGAATTATTAATGGTATGGAACTTGTTACCCCTTTGATAAAATTGAAAAAATTTGGAACATTTTGGGGCATTTTTGTAATTTTGGACAAGATTTTGAAAAAAATTTTGAATTTTAATACAAGTCCAATATTTGCAACCAACAAATCAATCACATACAATGTATATAATCTCAATTCTCCCCCCCCCCCACACTTAACATGCACATTGTTCTCAATATGTAAAAAGGGAAACCAAAATAAAGAAAGTAATACTCCCTTATTGTTGCGATTGAAACGTCAGAGCATGAAGTTCACGAGCCATTGATCCAAAATGTACTAAATCCAAGCCATGAATTTCATGAGTTTCATAGGTAACTATTAGTAATAGAAACCTAAAATTCAAAATAGGAAATAAACTAGGTAAGGGTCAAAAGATACAAAAAGTGACAAAGGCATAAAAAATATTTTGCAAATAACTCTTTGTCAAAATCTCTCATATTAGCACACCACATTTTCCAAAATTATCATATGTATTACCTAGAATATGAAGTATAAGCATGTTTCCTTTTCTAGGTTATTAGAACATGTCACCAAATTTGTTACATTCTTTACATATTCAAAATTCATCATCCAATCATGCTCCATATGAAGATTAAGCAACCAAATTGTCCAAAATATCATCGTATAAGGAATGTATGCATGTAAACATCATAAACAGATCACATTTTGGCCATTTGAATCATCCAATTATGCTTAACAACATTCTAAGAGCAATTACCACAGTGACCATAAAGTAAGAATGTGCATAAAGTGAAACATTGCATAGATCATCACATTCCCACATCTGATCATCTAAACATGCTGAAAGATGTTAAATACGCATAAGGGATCTTATATACACCAACAAATAACATCACAAATCCACCAAGCAAAGTGTATCATTAACTCACAAGATATTCAAATGTTGAATTTAAAGTACCAAGTTAAGTTGAAGAAATTTATCTCGAATTGGTAGAGTGATGCTCGGTGATGCAAATGATACAAAAATCCTATGAAAATCATCCCATTTGACCTCTAATTGATTTGGATAGAAACTATGAACCCTAACCTTAATCTAATTTTTGAGATGTTTTATGTGAATTTGAATCGATTAAAAAGGCTCTATGAAGGTCAAATGATGTTTATTGGCTGATTTCTTGTAAGGAAATGATGTATAAAAGAAGATTGGTGAAGTGCGTATGAGTGTAGGTGAGAAAACTTGAGGTGAAGCAAGAAGAAGAAAAAGGAAATGAACCTGCATTTTTTGCTCTTTAAAGCAGCCTAATACGCGACTTCAGATAAACTCAAACTGAAGGCGCGTTTTGCATGTACTCACGTTTTCTGCTTTAAGTTTGCAGAAGATAATACGCGACTTTAAGGAATACGTGACTTTGAGTCGCGTATTGAAGTTGCGTTTTCTTTGTTGTTGGTGCATAATAGAATACGCGAATTACTCAATACGCGACTTTAAGTCACGTATTTCTGAAAATCGCGTATTGTTCTGCAAATTTTTGTAGAAATCGTAACTTTCTAAAATTGCACATGATACCCCAATTACTCAAAATGCATTCTAGATCGTTCTTTTGCCAAAATAGTCAATGCACGCACATGTAAAACGATCAAAACATGCATTTTACCTCTTTTTAACGGATCAAAAACACCTTTAACGCAAATCGAGGGATTGAATTCCTTGATCAAATTTCGCCGTTTTCACCTCATTTGGTTACTTTTGTTTCTATTTCCAATACCTTCAAATGAAAAATAACAAAATAACCCAAACACATAATTTAAACATAAAATCACACAAGATTAACATTAAGTATTAAAACATTGGGTTGTATCCAAACCAGCGCTTTTGTTTATAGTCGTTGGCTCGACTATTTTGCCTTATTTCTCAAGGAGGCTTGGTTAATAAATAATCCACTAATCTTGGTCATGGTGGATCATTAAAAGGTAACTTAACAACAACAAAAGCCACATATTCTAATAATGTGAGAGATGGAAGTAGCTTACCTATCTCAAGCATTTCATAGATATTACCTTAAATACGCACTACTTGAGAATTCACCAAAGGAACGCCCACATTGCTTTCTTGGAAAATAATACCTTTAAAACCTATACTATCAATACATTCCTTAAGAGGGGTGAAAAATGAGTCATTAAGGTTCACCTCTTGAGATTCAAGGTTAGCTCCAAAGATATTATCATATGAAATGGATATTTTCTCATTGAAACACAATTGAGATTCATCATTTTCATCAAAATGCAATCCATTTTCACTTGCAACATGCTCACCATTCATGGTAGGGTCAACTTGCATATCATTAGGGAAAAGAACTTCACACAATGCATATAATTGGTCTTATATTCTACCAAAGTGAGGAGTTAATTCATCTAATCTTTTCTTAACCCTATCAAAACGGTCGGAGGTTGCATTTGCTAGCTTTTCTATAGTTAATTCTCAAGATGGCTTAGAATTGTTAGCTAATGATTCACTTTCTAATTGTCAAGATGAAGGTGCATTAACTAACTTTTCTATTGACAATTCCCAAGATGGTTTTGATTCATATTGGATACTGTAAGTGCCCGGTGCAACCCAATGAGTACAAACAAATTCACAATGATGCACAAAGATATATCAAATTTAAGCACAATAAAGAAAACTTAATTAAAGAGAAAGGATAAGAAATGCAAACCAAATATCAAAACCAATAGCCTCTTCAATTGATGGCGATGCTAACAAGAATGTACAAGTGAAGGCTCACTCTTCCTCACCCAAATACTCTTTGGTTGAAGCCAAGGAGTTTTACAACTATTCTAGTTAACCCTCAACAACCTACACTTGAAAGATCACTCACCCAATTAAGAAACTATTTTATACAAATGAGGCAACTCACCAAGGTTTTACCACTCCAAGTGATTGGTTCACCTTCACCAAGGTTTTACTACTCCAAGAGAGTAACCTTCACTTGAGCAACCTCACAACCCAACTTCCCCAACCCCTTATACAACCAACCAAAGAATCTTTCTACTCAAAAATCTCACTTGTAAGCTTGTATTTTGTGTTGGCAAAAGTCTCTAGTCTTCTTGTGCTTTGGGGTTTTTATAGAAGGTGAGAAATGGCTCCAAAAGACTCTCCAACGGTCAAATATTAATTGCTGTCAAAACTAGCCGTTGGCCTGTCGGACGTCCGACAGGTGCCTGTCAGACGTCCGAACCACCTGTCGGACGTCCGAACCCTGCGTCCGAACGTAGGCAGAGAGTCATCAAATCTTTGCGAAATTTCTTCGGACGTCCGATGCGATCGATGTGCGTCGAGGCGTGCGTCCGATCCTTCCGGACGTCCGATGCTTCCTCACGAGCGTCCGACAGAGTTTCCTTCTTGATGTTCTTCATCCTTTCGGACGTCCGATAGTTTCCTTTTGGCCGTCCGACATGAGTGACCTGATTTTGCTTCTTCATTTGGTTGGTTTTCTTTCCTTGACACCATTGAACCTGATTCTAACAAATTTCTCACATAAAAACATTAGACCAAATCTACATTTTGGTTTGTTAATCATCAAAACCAAGGATTGATCGACCAAGGTCAACAATCTCCCCCTTTTTGATGATGACAAACAAAATGAAGATTTCTTTTATCAAATAAGTTCAAATAAAGCTCCCCCTTAGAAAGTGCCAACATGCAAAGAAATTTCAATAAATCCTACTCCCCCTTTTGGCATCAATCAAAAAGCAAACTCCCCCTTTATTTTTCAAGTCAAGACCATAATAGGGTCCTTGGGAGTTATTACAACATGATCTAGCAATCCACATGGATTTCATACCTTTTCTCATATTTTTCTTTACATAGCAATCATTTTGCATGTGTCCAAATTGACAACAAAAGTGACACATGATAGAAGTATTTTGCACATAAGTGGATTTAATGCAACTAATTTTCTTAGCAAACTTATTTGTGCCTTGAAAAGATTTGCTTTCTTTTGTTTGAGAAAACTTTTGTTTTTCATTTTGGAGAACCTCGTTCAAGTCATTAATTCTTTTCTTTAACAAATTTTGTTCCTCCAACATTTTTTCATAAAACTTTGTTTTCTCTTCCAACTTCCTTTTCAAATTATTTTTGCAATCAAAAACACCTTTTTGATTTTTTAAATCATCATTTTCCATTCTCAAACATTTGTTTTCTTGAAAAAGTTTGGAGTTTTCTTCCAACAAATCATTTATTTTTGTTTTCAAATCTTTATTTTTAGCATAAGATTTTTTCAAACTTTTATGCATTTTAATCATAAGAGTTTTCACATCATCATCTTCATTATCTTCATCACAAGAAGAGTGATAAGAACTTACCTCATCTTCTCCAACGGCCATTAGTGCCATTTGGGCCAACTCTTCTTTTTCTCTTTTTGAATTGCATTCATCCCATGTAATTTTGCAATCTCCTCTTGAACATCTCTTGTTGAAGATCTTCTTGAAACTTTTGATGTGAGGAGTTATATCATTGTCCACTTCCATGATTTCATTACCCATGAAGGATGGGTTATCCCCCACTTGAGATGCTTTAAAAGCTATGCCTCTCTTATACATTCTTGCATTTTCTTCCTCTTGCACTTTGAATTCCAGCTTTAATTCATAAGAGGTTAGGGTATCCACAAGAGATTCAATGGACATAGAATTTAAATCCTTTGCCTCTTCTATAGCATTTATTTTGTTTTCCCATTCTTTTGGCAAGGCATTCAAAATCTTTCTATTTTTCTCACCCAAAGAATATTCTTTTCCAAGCAATTTAAGATCTTCAATAATGTCACAAAATCTACTACACATCTTATCAACATTTTCAAGAGGATGCATTTTGAAAAATTCATATTGAGAAACAAGTAAAGATTTCTTTTGTTCTTTAATATCTTGATTACCTTCATGAAATACACACAATTTATCCCAAATATCTTTAGCTGATTTACAACCTTTAATCCTACTAGATTCATTTACATCTAATGCATTGTACAATATACACATGGCCTTGGCATTCAAAGAAAGGTATTTCTTGTCTTTTTCATTCAATTCTTGTCTAGTCTTTAATCTACTCAAATTGGTGATAGAGTCAACTATTCTAGCTTCATAAGGACCATCTTCTACCACATACCATAATTCAATGTAAACAGATTGTAAGAAAATCATCATTCTTTGTTTCCACATGCTAAAATGAGAACCATTAAACATAGGTGGTCTATCAATAGATTGCCCTTCTAAAAAAGAAACTTTTATGGTTGCCATGATCTTTACTCTAAGCGGTTAAGCTTGATCAAAAGAGACCAAGCTCTGATACCAATTGTAAGAGCCCGGTGCAACCCAATGAGTACAAACAAATCCACAATGATGCACAAAGATATATCAAATTTAAGCACAATAAAGAAAACTTAATTAAAGAGAAAAGATAAGAAATGCAAACCAAATATCAAACCAATAGCCTCTTCAATTGATGGCGATGCTAACCAAGATGTACAAGTGAAGGCTCACTCCTTCCTCACCCCAAATACTCTTTGGTTGAGCCAAGGAGTTTTACAACTATTCTAGTTAACCCTCAACAACCTACACTTGAAAGATCACTCACCCAATTAAGAACTATTTTATACAAATGAGGCAACCTTCACCAAGGTTTTACCACTCCAAGTGATTGGTTCACCTTCACCAAGGTTTTACTACTCCAAGAGAGTAACCTTCACTTGAGCAACCTCACAACCCAACTTCCCCAACCCCTTATACAACCAACAAAGAATCTTTCTACTCAAAAATCTCACTTGTAAGCTTGTATTTTGTGTTGGCAAAAGTCTCTAGTCTTCTTGTGCTTTGGGGTTTTTATAGAAGGTGAGAAATGGCTCCAAAAGACTCTCCAACGGTCAAATATTAATTGCTGTCAAAACTAGCCGTTGGCCTGTCGGACGTCCGACAGGTGCCTGTCAGACGTCCGAACCACCTGTCGGACGTCCGAACCCTGCGTCCGAACGTAGGCAGAGAGTCATCAAATCTTTGCGAAATTTCTCGGACGTCCGATGCGATCGATGTGCGTCCGAGGCGTGCGTCCGATCCTTTCGGACGTCCGATGCTTCCTCACGAGCGTCCGACAGAGTTTCCTTCTTGATGTTCTTCATCCTTTCGGACGTCCGATAGTTTCCTTTTGGCCGTCCGACATGAGTGACCTGATTTTGCTTCTTCATTTGGTTGGTTTTCTTTCCTTGACACCATTGAACCTGATTCTAACAAATTTCTCACATAAAAACATTAGACCAAATCTACATTTTGGTTTGTTAATCATCAAAACCAAGGATTGATCGACCAAGGTCAACAGATACATTCAGGTGGATAATCATAAAAACATAGAGAATCACTATAAGTACATTGTTATCTCAACCATAAGCATAAGAATTGCTTAAATTAGAATTATATTGATCAAAACAAGGATTGTAATGCCCCAATTCATTATAATAATCCACATTTTGTACTTGTCTACATGTATGAGTAGCATCATAACCTCCACACAAGTCACAAATCATATGATATGAATTAAAAGTATTAATATTCCTCTTTTGCTCAATTTCATGCATAAAAGTGTCCATTTGAATTTGTGATGTTATAACATCAAGTTTAGCCTTTAAGCACCTCAAACCATTTTCAAATGACATACCTTCAGTAATTTCTTGGTTACCTCTATTCAAAGAGCTTTGCACGTAGTAACCATCCATTGCCGATCTTTCATTTCTCAAGCATTGTCCTCTCATATTTTCTACTCTCCTTGAATCTCTAAACATGCTTTTAAAGTAATTTAAAAATAAATTTAGTCAAGAAAAATAGATGACTCGACACAAATGAAAACATACAATTAAAGACTCAATAAACATACAAGACACAACAAAAGGATACTAAATACAACGAAAACAAGAAAAATAAGTAAAAATATCTAAACTAATAAAGTTGTTCTTAACACCGATATTGACAAATCTTCCCCGGCAATGGCGCCAAAAACATGACGTGCGCGGGGTATACATATACAATTAGCTCATCCACAATCAAATTTTACATTTATAAATCCTAAATACCCCACACACGATTTATCACAAGTATACGAATTATGAGCCAGTATAGGGTATTAAGGGTCGATTCCACAGGAAAGATTTCCGATTACCGGTATTTTTCGAACTCCTTTATTATGTAGACCACCATATATATAAAATTAATGAAAATAACACTAGAAAACTCCTAGTGATATGAAATTCCTTCCAGTTCTTGCAAATGACATTACCGGTTACTTGTATGTTGTTATTTTGGCTAGTTATGGTATAATTTCCTAATGTATGTGAAACCTACTCTTGTAGTGAATCAATTATACTTGTAGCTAAGCTATACCTACTCTCGTGGTTATAAAATTAACTACAAGTTCATTTCTTCTATTAAATTATATGAAACAAGTCACTAAAGCCACAAAGGTGCACCTCTACTCTCGTGAGTGTACTCCCTAGATTTATCACTTTCTTGAACTAGTGTTAAATTTCAATTGTCATTGCAAACTTAACACCGTTAGATAGTCACAACTAATGGCCGGTTAATCATGATTAGAAAAGTAAAAGTGATAAATAACTTGCTCAAATAATATCATCAAATAACCAAGTCAACATTACTAACAAGATATAGAAACTTCATCCATAACTCTAGACATAAACTTTAACTAAACATGAAAATAAGATCCAAACTTGTATTATAGTTAAACATGAAATCAAATACAAAAGAGAAAGTGATAGGAGAGATGTCACCCTTGTTACATGAGTTTCAAACTCTCCATCTTTGCTCCTCAATCTTCATCTAAATCTAACTACAAATACAAGATGGATAAACAACACTAACTACTCTATATTGCCCTAACTAATGAACTAAAGAAATTCTAGTGAAGACTACATTTTTGGTGAGTTTCTCCTATCCTTCCAAAGTTGTGAAAATGGTCTCCAAAGGCTGCTGTTCATAGAAGATTCAAGAGCCAAATGAATTGTTACTAGTTGTCATTTTTGACTTCTTGAAACTTCTATGAGTTGTCTTTCTAACTTTCCAACCTTTTCTTGATCAGATACAGTTGGAATTGATAGCTAGAATTGAGTTGAAAAAGTTGTGTGAAAGCAAGACAAGTTGATGAGCAAGTTGCAGAAAATCAGGCAAGAATGCGCGACTTGAGAATACACGACTTGAGCTACGTATTCATGAAGTCACGTTTTCACTTTCATCAAGTCGCGTTTTCACTTCTGTGCATTTGGCACTTGATAGGGTATTATTTGTTAGTAATTTTATTATTAATTTTCCCTTTTATCCCTGTCAAATATTGTGTTAATTATTGATATCTACTTATATTTGGTATCTGGACTTAATTTCAGGGAATGGAGTAGAAAACTACAAAAAATGAGGGACTTTCTGAAGCAAAGTACTTCACAAGTGGGAGTCTTCTGCAAAGCTTCCTCAACGTGGCCCACAAGAGAGCAAACAAACAGATTGAGCTGATGAAGAGAGGGCTATGAGAGTCCTAGGAGCCGAGGAAACAAGAAAGAAATTGAGCCGCATCTTTTGTATTCCTTTTTGGACTTTCAATTTCGGTGGGGACCACGAAGCTAGTGAAAGGCATTTAGTCACTTGGGCTCTGAAAAGAAAAAAGGTACAGAGGCTTGAAAAGGGGGAATTCGGCAGAGCTCCAATTCTTTGGCTCTTTGACTCCTAATTCGTGGGGACCACTGGAGATAGCATTAGTCATCTTTCTTTTGGCCTTTTAAGGGGACACTCGTACAGGAGATGGGGATGGAGAGTTTAGCATAGTTTTAGTTTTAGTTTTCCTTTCTTTCTCTTTGAACGCATTCCAGGTGTTCGACAATACTTCCCAACGGGAAAAATACCTTTTACTCTTGCTTTATAGTAAAAAGCGGAATGCCTTTGCACTCAATTAATTCGCGTGGTGATTTAATTATGCGGCGTGGCTAAGCTCTTAATCTAGTCAGAGATCAATTCGACGGCGTAATCCCGAATATCTATGAGATCTAATTAGTTTTCACGCGTTTCTTAATTTGTTAATATTTACACGTTGTCTATTTGAATTGTTGTGGGATTATTTCGTTAATTGGATGTCAAGGGCCCGATGTTCAATGCAACTTGTTAATCTCTTGCCAAATTAGTCAATTAAATCCGTAATTATTTGATTGATTAATATTAGTGGCAACTAGCGTGTTTACACACTAGGAAAACGTGCAATCTAATTTAAATAACCCTCGTAGCGTGTTATTGATTGGGGTTAAGTTTTTCTAGTTATTAATACAATTGAGAAATTAATTCCTATGATCGTACATAGAAGTATTTTCTGATTAGGGGTAATCAATGGTCGTACCTTGGTTATCAATAAATTAAGAAAAAATTGGTTGTTAGAGCCCGCCGGCGACTATAACTAGCCTATTAATAAATTAAGTGGAGCTCCCTTGCATCAATGATCGGGTAAGTGGAATGTGTCTGAATAGTTGTATCCTTGACTAGAATTTATCTATCCTTGATTTAATTCCTGCCTGTATTCGTGCTAATTAATTATTTACTTTTAGTTGAATTGCTTAATTATTTTTAGTTGCATTTTGATAAAATCCCCCTTTACCAATTGGAATCTCAAAGAGATAAATATTTCCAGTCCCTGAGGAGACGACCCTACTTGTCATTGTCTACTATTTAGTAAAATTTGTCAACTAATTAATTCTGGTATATCGGATTAAGCAAACTCTTCGGGAACAGGGTGAATCAAGTAATCCATTGCACATCTAGAGTCCCTACTCCAGTACCTAGGATTAATTATTGACTGCTTTTAGTGGTAGTTAGGTTTTTATTATTATTATTGCATAGGCTCGACACCTGTCAATTTTTGGCGCCGCTGCCGGGGACTGGCGTTAATTATTTGTTTCTTTTTAAGTTTTATTTTATTTTAATTTTCTAGTATTTTTTTTCTAGTGTATGCCTCGTTCTTCTCGTATAGGCGAATTGATTTTCGACCCTGATGTAGAGAAGACTGCACGCCGAACTAGAAAAGAAACTAGACAGCTCAGAGAAGAGCAATCCAGTGTTGTACCTCAAGGACTGGATCCAGAGGTGGAATCGTTAAATTTGCGTGGTGATCACTCGAGAGATTCGGATCAAGAGGAAGTCACCATGGCAAATGCACAAACATTAAGGGAGTTGGCTGCACCTAATTTAAATCAGCAACCTTTATGCATTACTTTTCCTAGTTTAAATGATAACACATCTTTTGAGTTAAAATCCGGCCTAATTCATCTCTTACCATCTTTTCATGGTTTACCAGGTGAGGAGCCGTATAAACACTTACAAGAATTTGATATAGTTTGCAACAGCATGAAACCCCCGGGAATCACAGAAGAGCAGATAAAAATGAGGGCCTTTCCCCTTCTCTTTGAAGGACTCCACGAAAAACTGGCTGTACTACCTACCATCAGGTAGTATCACCACGTGGGACCAGTTGAAGAAGAAATTCTTAGACAAATATTTTCCTGCATCCCGAGTTGCGAGTCTAAGGAAGGAGATCTGCGGTATCAAACAACACCCAGGCGAGTCTCTCTATGAGTACTGGGAGAGGTTTAAGAAGCTGTGCATCAAATGCCCTCAGCATCAGATAAGTGAGCAACTGCTCATTCAATATTTCTATGAGGGGTAACTCTTCAGGGACAGGAGTATAATCATGCTGCAAGTGGAGGGGCGTTAGTGAACAAGACTCCTCGGGCAGCGTGGGAGTTGATTGAGGGGATGGCTGAAAATTCACAGCAGTTTGGTTTAAGAGAGGATGTCCCGTAAGGTGAATGAGGTAGAAACATCTTCCATCCAACAATAAATTTCTGAATTGACATCCTTCGTGCGACAATTAGCTGTGGGAAGTGCCTCACAAGCCAAGGTGTGTGGAGTATATGCTGCCTTGGGTCATTCTACAGAGATGTGTCCACTAGTTCAAGAAGAAAATGCAGAACAAGTGAACATAGCCGGCCACGCGCCCGCGCCAAGAAAGCAGTACGACCCTTACTCAAGCACCTACAATCCTGGTTGGAGGGACCACCCCAACCTCAGCTATGGAGGGAACAGGCAGTCTAATTTCGGGCCAAATAGACAACAAGGGTACCAGCAGCAGTACCAACCCCGACCACCTCCACCACCGAACTCTAGCCCATCTTTGGAGGAGATGATGAAACAACTGATAGCTACCACCACGCAACATCAACAAAAAATGGATTCCGAAATGCAGAACATAAGAAATTAGATGAATCAAATGGCCACAACAATCAACCTTTTGGAGTCCCAAGTCCAAGGTAAATTGCCGTCTCAGCCTGAAGTGAACCCGAAGAACGTAAGCGCGATGACCCTAAGGAGTGGGAAAGAAATCCAAGGACCCGACCTGGTGATTCTTAAGAACAAGGACGAGTAACGAATTGAGAAGGAGTTGGAAGAGAAGTGCAGGGAAACCAAAGCTCCAAAGGTACTCCCGGACCCCATTAATACAGTTAGAACTAATCCATCTCCTTTTCCTAACAGGTTGGAGAAACCAAGGAAGTAGGACAAAGAGAAAGAGGTTTTGGAGATCTTTCGCAAGGTGGAGATCAACATTCCCCTACTAGACGCGATTAAGCAAGTATCCAGATATGTGAAATTTTTTAGGGACTTGTGTGTCAACCGAAGGTGGTTGAAAGGAGATGAGCGAGTGATAGTGGGGGAAAATGTGTCAGCAATTCTACAACATAAGCTTCCACCGAAATGCGGAGACCCAGGTATGTTCACTATTTCTTGTAGGATAGGTAATACCTTGATTGGAAAGGCTATGTTAGATTTAGGAGAATCAATTAATGTCATGCCAAAGTCCATATATGCTTCTTTGAATTTAGGCCCTTTGAAAGAGACTGGAATAATAATCCAACTGGCTAACCGAACCAATGCATACCCCGAAGGGTTGATTGAAGACGTTTTGGTTAAAATTAATGAATTAGTGTTCCCAGCTGATTTTTATGTTCTTGACATGGAGGATGAACATTCCCATGACCCGTCGCCTTTATTGTTAGGCAGACCCTTTTTGAGTACCGCTCAAATCAAAATTGATGTTAATAAGGGTACTTTGTCTATGGAATTTGATGGCGAGATTGTGCATTTTAATATCTTTGAGACCATGAAATACCCATCTGATTCAAATGTTGGCTCTGTTTTCTCTGTGAATGTTATTGACCCTGTGGTACAAGAGATTTTTGAAATTGAAGGCAGAGATGAGTTGGAAGTCGCCTTGACTAGGCACTTCGAGTCAGAGACGACCTCTGGGGTGGAGTTGAGCGAAGAGTTCAAATGTGTGATTGGATCACTACAAACATTACCGCCCACAAGGTTAAGGTACGACCTCGCACCCATTTTCATCCCTGAACCTCACCAAAGGCTACTTGCATCTGTGGTGCAGGCACCTGACTTGGAGCTAAAATCGCTGCCAAAACATCTAAAGTATGCATACTTGGGTGAGGGGGAGACACTCCCAGTGATCATCTCCACGAGTTTATCAAAAGTCCAAGAAGACAAATTAATTCGGGTTTTGAGGGACCATAAGCAGGCGATAGGATGGACCATCGCCGATATTAAGGGAATTAGCCCCGTGATGTGCATGCATCGAATTCAACTCGAGGAGGGTGCTAAACCTGTGCGGCAGGCTCAGAGGAGACTAAATCCCCTCATGATGGAGGTAGTGAAGAAAGAGATCCTGAAACTGCTGGACGTCGGAATTATATTTGCCATATCAGATATCCCCTGGGTGAGTCCAGTACAGGTGGTCCCGAAAAAAGCATGGATAACAGTGGAGTCAAACCAAGAGGGTGAGCTCGTACCAGTTCGGAAGCCCACCGGGTGGCGACAGTGTATAGACTATAGGAAGCTAAACACCGTCACGAAAAAGGATCATTTCCTTCTCCCTTTCATTGATCAAATGGTAGAGCGATTGGCAGGTCGAGCTTACTATTATTTTTTGGATGAATTTTCAGGTTATTTCCATATTGCTATTGCACCCGAGGACCAGGAGAAGACCACCTTCGCGTGCCCATTTGGAACATTTGCATATAGAAGGATGCTATTTGGGCTATGCAATGCACCTGCTACCTCCCAACGATGCATGATAAGTATCTTTTCAGAGTATGTTGAAAAGATTATTGAAATTTTTATGGATGATTTCAGTGTGTATGGGGAGAATATTGATAATTGTCTAGATAACCTCAAATTAATTTTGGTAAGGTGTATAGAAGCTAATCTCGTGTTTAATTGGGAAAAATGTCATTTTATGGTCGAACACGGCATAGTTTTGGATCATGTAGTGTCATCCAAGGGTATTGAGGTTGATAAAGCGAAAGTAGATGTTATATCTACTATACCTTACCCCGCGAGTGTGCGGGAAGTGCGTTCTTTCTTGGGTCACGCAGGTTTCTATAGAAGATTTCTCGAAAATTGGAGCACCCCTGTTCCAACTGTTGCAAAAAGAGGTGCCCTTCGAGTTCAACGACGCATGTAAGGGGGCGTTTGATAGGTTGAAGGAGCTATTGACCTCCTCACCTATTATCCAACCCCTTGACTGGAACCTTCCATTCGAGATCATGTGCGACGCCAACGACTATGCAGTGGGCGCGGTGCTGGGTCAAAGAGTGGGAAAGGCATCCCATGCTATCTACTACGCCTCTCGAGCCTTGAACGGAGTTCAGTTGAACTACTCGACCACCAAAATGGAGCTTTTAGCTGTTATTTTTGCTTTAGAGAAATTTCGGTCCTATTTACTTGGTGCTAAAGTTATAATTTTCTCTAATCATGCAGTTTTGCGGTATCTGTTGACCAAGAAAGAGGCAAAATCGCGACTGATAAGGTGGATATTACTGCTACAAGAATTCGACCTGGAGATCAGAGATAAAAAAGGGACGGAGAACCTGGTGTCAGATCACTTGAGCCGGGTACAAGTCACCGAGAACGACCTTCCGTTGAGAAAAACTTTCCCCGATGAGCATTTATTTTCGGTTAATTTATCCTTGCCTTGGTATGCTGATATCGTCAATTTTCTAGTCACTGATAAGTTTCCTGCAGGATGGCCTAAGGCAAAGAGGGACAAGTTGAAGAGTGATGCTAAGTCCTACATTTGGGATGACCCCTACCTCTGGAAGCGGGGTGCCGATCAAGTCATTCGTAGATAAGTAAGTGAAATTGAATTCCAATCTATTTTAACTTATTGTCACTCTTTTGCGTGTGAAGGTCACTTTGGACCCAAGCGAACGGCTCGTAAGGTGCTAGAGAGTGGGTTCTATTGGCCGATCCTCTTCAAAGATGCCTACTCATTTTGTAAGTCCTGTGACAAGTGTCAACGAGTAGGTAATATTTCTCGTAAGGATCAAATGACCCAAACCCCAATGATTTTTGTTGAAATTTTTGATGTATGGGGTATTGATTTTATGGGTCATTTTCCTTCGTCTTACGGTTTTGTGTATATATTGCTTGCCGTAGATTATGTTTCGAAATGGGTGGAGGCAAAGGCCACCCGTACTAATGATTCCAAAGTGGTTGCAGAATTCGTCAAATCGAACATTTTTGTCCGCTTTGGGATGCCGCGAGCAATTGTAAGTGATAGGGGTACTCATTTCTGCAACAAGACGATTGCTGCACTTTTTAGGAGGTACGGTGTCTTACATAAGGTGTCCACATCCTATCATCCTCAAACAAATGGTCAGGCGGAAGCATCGAACCGAGAGATCAAGTCGATTTTAGAGAAGATGGTTCGACCCGATAGGAAGGATTGGAGTATGAGACTTGAAGATGCCTTATGGGCGTATAGAACGGCGTACAAAACGCCCATTGGCATGTTCCCTTATCGTTTGGTATTTGGGAAGCCATGTCACCTCCCCGTCGAGTTCGAGCATAGAGCGTTTTGGGCAGTAAAACAGTGCAATATGGACGTCGAAGAGGGCGGAATTCAAAAGAAATTGCAGTTACAAGAACTGGAGGAGATTCGCAATGAAGCCTACGAAAATGCTGTGATTTATAAGGAGAAGAATAAGATATTTCATGACCAGCAGATCTCTAGGAAGACGTTCGAATGTGGGCAAAAAGTTCTACTGTACCACTCGAAATTGAAGTTATTTCCACGTAAGTTACGTTCCCGTTGGATCGGTCCCTTCGTTGTAACTAACGTCTTTCATTATGGTGCAGTGGAGATCCAGAGTTTAAGGACGGAGAAGAAATTTGTGGTGAATGGTCATCGTCTCAAGCCGTATTATGAAGGGGTTCCAGTTGAACGGGTGGAGATGATGCACTTGGAGGACCCGATTTGCTTAGTTTAAGCAAATTTTGGGCTATGTCTAGCCAAAGACATTAAAGAAAGACGCTTTTGGGAGGCAACCCAATTGTTGATTTGTTATTTTTGTGTTCAATTTCTTAAATATGTCGTTTCTCACTTGGGTACTAATCACTCTTGATGTTTCCTCACTATGACCAGGATAGGTAATCTTGGCGTGCCTACGCGAGGAGGGCACGCGTTAAGCGTCTAAATCCAAGTCCCATGGTCAGAGGACGTTTGTAAAACATGGCGTGCCCGCGCCGTGTTGGTAAATTCTCAACATCTCGCGACGCCGGCAGAAAATGGAATCTTGGGGTGCCCACGCGAGTAGGGCACACGTTAAAATGTGAAAAGTGACCCTCGAGGTCAGTGAATGTTTTCTAATTTTGGCGTGCCCACACCGTGTTTGATGACCCAAAAGCAAAAATAAAAAAAAGTTTTATTTATTTATTTTCTATTATTTTCATTTTCATTTTTATTTTTATTTTAAAAAAGAGAGACTTTGATACAAATAATATTATTTCAGCAAGTAAAATTTTTGAAATTTGAATTCAAAAAAAATAAATAAATCCCAAAACTATTTTATTTTCTTTTTTTTTTCCTTCTTCCATTCTTTCTTTCTTCCTTCTTCCCCGCTGTTTTCCCTTTTCCCTTTTGCCTTTTTTCTTCACCCGACATCCCTAGCGGCTGTCGCCGCTCGTCCGCCGCCCCAGCTCACTTTTCTCCTTGCAGTCGACAGCCGCGCCGCCATCGCGCACTAGTACGCGCAGCCCACGGCGCGCCGCTGCTCTCCTCTGCCTTGCTCGCCGCTCGCCTGCCGCTACCCATAGCTCGCCGCTCTCTCCCTCCCTCTCGCTGCTGTCTGCCGCTCCCAGCCGCGTGACTGTCAACCGCCGCACACCACCAGCAGCTCCACCCCCTTCACGAGCTCACATCGCGCGCCAACGCCACCAGCTCCTGTCCCACGTGACTCGCGCACGCCGCCGCCAGCAATGCGCGACCGCCCTTCGCTGCTGACCGCCGCCCACACAAAGCGCAACCCACACCAAGCGCCGCCTCCTTCGCCACCAACTCCACGGCAGCGCGCATCTCCCTTTCTCCTCCATTGCCGCCCATCACCACCTGTCAAAATTGATAGGTGGAGGTATTGTGATTTCTTCCCCGATTAGCATAAGTTGTTGGAATTTGTGTGTGGGTTTCTTGATGGATAAAAGAAGGTGATGATTTGGCCATTTTCTGGGGTTAATTTTGGGACAGAATTGAGTTTAATTGCTGCTATATGTGGGGATGTTTTTTGATATTTATTGAAGTGTTGGGCACTTGATTTAATTTTTTCTCTGTGCATACACCAGTGGTACTGGTGAGGGTAGTTTATATAATATTTGTTACTCCTGTGCTATTGGTTGTCTCGTTGACTACTGGGCATCTTTATTGAGTCGTTTCTGTCCAACTTCTGAACTACTGTTGCTGGGATTGCCTGTTGCTTGGCTCAATTGCTAATGTTGGTCGTTTGAATTGGGTAATTGACTGTCCAATTGGTGACATTTGTTGAGTTTCACTTGCTCTAATTGGTTGAATTCATTGCTCTGTTGGGGTCCCTGTTGGTATCGCTTGAGTTCTGTTTTGTTGGTTTCTGTCTTGTGCCCTTTTTGGCGCCGTTAGTTGGGTATTTTTCTGTGCCTGTTTGTTCAATTGGACGGCTACTGTGCCCTTTCCTTTGTTTATTGCTAATCGGTTGGGTCTAAGTGACTTGTTTGGGGTCTTTTTCTCGGATTTGGGTGCCTGAATTGTGCTTTCTATTGTCTGGGTTGCCTGTTAGTTACCATGGTGAGACCTCGATCTTCCTCTAGGTCCCCTAGGACTTCTCAGCCTCCCCCACCCCAATCCTCCATTCCTGCCTTTGACCCCTCGCACGAACCTTCCTCATCTGGGAGGAGGGCTCGCCTTGAGAGACAGAGGGGCGTCCATATTTCTGACCCTGCACATTTTGGGGGCAATTTGAACTTCACTAGAGCCGTCGACAAGCAGTGATACGCTGTTTGTTGTGAGCGGCGGATTACTCCCTGCCGATATCTGGACGCCACCACTTTGGGCCTTCTAGATATTAGGGTCCCCTTTGACCGTTTGATCACTGGCATCGGGTGGCGTCCATATTCTCGTATCGTTGACTGCCCGGCCTTTGTTGAGTTGGTTAGAGAGTTTTATGCCACATTTGAGTTCACCATTACTACCGGTTACACTGTGTCTACCCCCAATGTCATTCGTTTTCGCTTAATGGGTCAAGAGTTCCACCACTCCATTATTGATTTTAATCTAGCTTTTGGTTTTATTGATCCGGTCTATGCTACCTCTTGTGAGTATGCCGAGAGTGCCTGCGACTACATAGAGCCCTTCTTCTCTCGTTATCGAGATATGTGGGAGGCGCTGTCCGTCGACCTTGACCCTTATGATCCTCGCTAGTCCAAGAGCTCTTATATCAAGGACCCGGCTTCTCGCTACATCCAACGCTTCTTAGCGTATAGTTTCTCGGGTAGGCGAGATAGCTCGGGCATTTTGTCTAAACCAGAGTTTTTCTTTATATGGTGCATGCATAATAACATTAAAGTTAATTTGGGGTGCTGGCTCGCTTCTCAATTTAAGTCTGTTTTGATAAAAAAGAAGCGCCCCTTGATTCTTGGGTCGTATATTACCTATTTGGCTGTTAACTTGCATTTGCTTGATCTCTCTAACCATGATTTGCATGTCGCCTGTCAAATGGAGCCCTTAGACATCCCGTGCTTAGAGCGAATGGGTTTGGTAAGGGAGGGTGACAACGGGTGGGAGGTCGTCCCCCCGGGACCGATTCGTGTCCCCTCTCGATCCTCTTTTCCACATTCCTCCACTGCTGGTGGTGACTCTAGCCCGTCGACTTCCACTCCACCTCCTCCCAACCCGACGCCCGAGGACTGGCTTCAACTCCGGAACACGGTTGAGCGGCTCGAGACTCGGTTGACCCACATTGACGTCAACGTGCATAATATGGCACAAAATCTGGTGGCATTTATGCAGCAAGCCGGGTTTCCTCCTTAGTTTCCGCCTAACCCTCCCCTCTTTTGACGACTTCAGGGAAGTCCCGTTGCCCTTCTGCTTGCTATTTCTGTTTCTTTATCCCATTGAGGGCAATGTGTGAATTAGGTGTGGGGGGGATTGGATTTGACTAGTGAATTTCTTCAATTTTCTACCTTTCTTTAATTTTCTGCCTAGCTTGTTTTTGTCTTGGTGAATATTTTGGCAACTCACTCTTCTATTGCTAGCCGTAGTTTACTCTATGAATTTAGTTTCGGTGGCAAGTAAGACATGGTCCCTTGTTGGTGAATTGGTCCCTTGTTGACCTTAGTTCTCCATGTTTGGGAGATGACGTGGTCCATGATCATTAATTGTCTGGTATTTTGGTATTTTGGTATTTTATTGTGAATAACATATGGCTTTACTCCGCTAGTGTCGTCACCCAGTAATCGGAAGTTTTCACCACAAATGTCGACTCTCGCGTCTAAAAGTGACGATTTCTATGAGTAAGTAGTCCTGGAGCCGTGAAAAGTTGAGTAACTGGGCTCTTTCATCTAAAAATGTCAGAGTTCACGTCAAAAGACTTGAATGGCTTGGGGACTAAGCATTTATTCTTTCAAAAAAAAAAGAAGAAAAAAAATCAAATAAAAAAAACAAAAAAAGAGAGAAAAAAAGAAAACAAAAAAAAAGGAAAAAAAAAAAGAAAAAAGATCGGATGTGGGAAATTTGTAAGTTTATGATCATTTTGGGCCGCTGATCCTTGGTTTTCAATGTTGAGATTTTGGTTGTCAGTTGACTTAATTTCGAACTGTTGCTAGTTTAATATTTTGATTTCCTAGGCAGCTAGCCATGAATTGGACGAGTCTATGATCTTAGAAGCTAACCGGGAGAGATATGTCTTGACACTTAGCCACTAAACCTTGATTTTGGCGTAAGCACAGCTTGGCAATAGATAACGTGAGAGCTAGCCATTGTTGAGTTCAGTTATCCCCATGCTTGAGGGCAAGCATGATTCAGGTGTGGGGGGAATTGATAGCGTATTATTTGTTAGTAATTTTATTATTAATTTCCCCTTTTATCCCTGTTAAATTTTGTGTTAATTGTTGATATCTACTTATATTTGGTATCTGGACTTAATTTCAGGGAATGGAGCAGAAAACTACAAAAAATGAGGGACTTTCTGAAGCAAAGTACTTCACAAGTGGAAGTCTTCTGCAAAGCTCCCTCAACGTGGCCCACAAGAGAGCAAACAAACGGATTGAGCTGATGAAGAGAGGGCTATGAGAGTCCTAGGAGTCGAGGAAACAAGAAAGAAATTGAGCCGCATCTTTTGTATTCCTTTTTGGGCTTTCAATTTCAGTGGGGACCACGAAGCTAGTGAAAGGCATTTAGTCACTTGGGCTCTGAAAAGAAAAAAGGTACAGAGGCTTGAAAAGGGGGAATTCGGTAGAGCTCCAATTCTTTGGCTCTTTGACTCCTAATTCGTGGGGACCACTGGAGATAGCATTAGTCATCTTTCTTTTGGCCTTTTAAGGGGACACTCGTACAGGAGATGGGGATGGAGAGTTTAGCATAGTTTTAGTTTTAGTTTTCCTTTCTTTCTCTTTGAACGCATTCCAGGTGTTCGACAATACTTCCCAACGGAAAAAATACCTTTTACTCTTGCTTTCTAGTAAAAAGCGGAATGCCTTTGCACTCAATTAATTCGCGTGGTGATTTAATTATGCGGCGTGGCTAAGCTCTTCATCTAGTCAGGTATCAGCTCGACGGCGTAGTCCAGAATATCTGTGAGATCTAATTAGTTTTCACGCGTTCCTTAATTTGTTAATATTTACACGTTGTCTATTTGAATTGTTGTGGGATTATTTCGTTAATTGGATGTCAAGGGCCCGATGTTCAATGCAACTTGTTAATCTCTTGCCAAATTAGTCAATTAAATCCGTAATTGTTTGATTGATTAATATTAGTGGCAACTGGCATGTTTACACACTAGGGGAACATGCAATCTAATTTAAATAACCCTCGTAGCGCGTTATTGATTGGGGTTAGGTTTTTCTAGTTATTAATGCAATTGGGAAATTAATTCCTACGGTCGTACCTAGGAGTATTTTCTGATTAGGGGTAATCAATGGTCATACCTTGGTTATCAATAAATTAAGGAAAAATTGGTCGTTAGAGCCCGCCGGCGACTATAACTAGCCTATTAATAAATTAAGTGGAGCTCCCTTGCATCAATGATCGGGTAAGTGGAATGTGTCTGAGTAGTTGTATTCTTGACTAGAATTTATCTATCCTTGATTTAATTCCTGCCTGTATTCGTGCTAGTTAATTTTTTATTTTTAGTTGAATTGTTTAATTGTTTTTAGTTGCATTCTGATAAAATCCCCCTTTACCAATTGGAATCTCAAAGAGACAAATATTCCCAGTCCCTGAGGAGACGACCCTACTTGCCACTGTCTACTATTTAGTAAAATTTGTCAACTAATTAATTCTGGTATATCGGATTAAGCAAACTCTTCGGGAATAGGGTGAATCAAGTAATCCATTGCACACCTAGAGTCCCTGCTCCAGTACCTAGGATTAATTATTGACTGCTTGTAGTGGTATTTAGGTTATTATTATTATTATTGCACAGGCTCGACACCTGTCAGCACTGATTCATCTGCTATTTTCTCGATGATGGAGACCGAACTAACTCTTATGCAAAACATAAAAGTTCTATCCCTTTAAGTTAGCTTTCCAATGCCTTAAGAATCATCCCATTTAGAGCTCTGTGGACTGGCATATGATCAAAATACCATCGACTGGTTAGAGCTCTGTTTCAGCTTACGGCAACAGAGTTTGCGCTTCTGTATTTCAACTTTTTGATAAGAAAAACAACTGAACTGGACTTTGATGTCTTCATACCAAATGTAGATCTTTCTCTTAGCTTCAAAATGGTTCAAGAGTCACTTCAATTCGATCATTGTAGCTTAAGATATTGCCAAAATACCATAAGGTGTCAAAGCTGTGAAATTTGCTTTTCTTCCTTTGATTGTTTTGCACTTCATGTCTTCTCTAAACCTCTTCAAATCATCAATAATCATCCAATTCTCTTCTCCAATCACTCCATTTTTTATGATTGAATCATTAAACCTACAAAACATGAAGTTTTCACCATTAAAATCCATAGAAATGCAATTTTCACACTTTAAACCACAAAATGCATATTTTCACTAAAACCCTAGTTCATTAGCTATAAAAGTAGTTAAAATATACTAAAACTAACTAATAAAACACACTAAAAACACGTAAAATATCTACTTGTCAAGAAGCCAGTCCAAAAAATCAATTGAGAGGCCCTTTGCTAAGGCAGCCCATTAATAAGTTTGCAATGAATAAGTATGAACAGGTGTGAATGTTTTGTTAATCCAACTACAAATGATGGAATTAAACTAAACTATTATATTTGTTTATTTTCTAATCCCTTTAGTTTCTTGTTTTGGTGTCTGTATATTTAGTTTCATATCAATATAGGAAATTTCAAGTCAATTTTCAAATAAGTTTCAATTTACAAGTGTACTTTTTTTGGAGGTTTTGCAATCTATAAATACTATTAGTATGGTAGATTATTACTTGAAGAATTGAGTCGAGTCGAATTGAGTTTTGAAGAATGAATTGAGGAAAAACCTTTAAGTTGAGATTGTGAACTGTCGGAAGCAAAAGATAACAACTTGATATTGTTATTGTTGAGTTTTGAATTAACAAAATTATTGAGTATTTGTTTCTATGTTTATTTTTCTCTTCTTTCTACATATTTTTATGTGTTAAAACAACTTCTGCTATGCACAAATTTTTTTTTTTTATGTGCAAACCAGTGGTATCAAACTTTAAACTTTGATCTTAAGATTTGTTCGTGAAATTGGGGCACAAAATTAGAAGATTTATTGTTGACAATCGAAACACAAAATTGGTTCTAGTTGTGGTAAATATTTGAAAGAAATTCTACTATAGCTATTTATTTGGTGCTTGGAGTGGATAAGAATAATCAGACAAAATTAAGTTCAATAATGAATTTGAACTGGTTACAGTTTATGGAGTCAAAAACTTAACCAAGGACAGATGATTGATGAATATTCTTGTCAAATGGGTAAGTTGATTTTTGATCCTATTTATCCATGGTATAGAGATTTGGTTAATGGTGAAAATTTTAGAATGATGACTTCTTATATATTAAATATTGATCTAGTCATCTGCGTTGGAGACAACCAATGAAAACATATCTTTGGCAATGCAATTTAGGACAGATTGTTTATGCATATTGTGCAAATCCGATGACAAAAGAAGAAAGTAAAAAGAAGACAATATTGTTTTTTCAAATTATGAGAAAATCAATGTTTGAGATGCTTTTTAAGAAGCTCATTCATCATTCTCATTTGCTTCACATTTTTGGCAAGATATTTTTGACTTTATGGTAGATATGGATCCTCATCATGGTTATGTTCCAAAATTTGGTAATACCTGAAAAGTAGATTTTAACAAAGACAAGTATGTAGATGATGAAGAAATTTATGAAGATTTTGAATCGGTTGATGATCTTCAGTTGCAGACATCGTTTGGTGCAATTTGTGATGATGATTTTATCAATAAAGAAGAAACCTATGACAAAAAAGAGGAAAAAAATTGTTTGATGAGGAAGATGGAGAAGAAATTGCAGAAATTATATGTGCACATGAAGATGAAGAATTTGTGACTCAAAAGGAAGTTTCATGAGTGGTTGAAGGAAGAAAGTGAATTTACTGGTGAAATTGAAACTGTAATTGAAAATTGTGGTACTACTAAAATTGACATAGTTGTTTGTGTGAAAAAATTAAAGGAAAAGGATAGTGATGTTAAAAGCATTGGTGGTGAAAATTATGATTTTCTAGTGTTGGGAGGTTTTCTAAATGATGTAGATGAATTAAATTATGGAGTTTACAATTAAGAATGGATGAACATGTTTGAGTTTGTTTTTGACAAAAGAGACCAAGCAAAGATATTGTTCAAGAAATAAAAGTTTTGTCCATTGCCACATGTGAAGATAAAGTTGAAGACTAATCGTAAGTTGGGATTGGATATTGTGTTTACTATGATTGAATTTTTCATGGAGATTCAAACTCGTGATAGAATTGGAAATAACCATAATGCTGAGATTAGTTTAAGGGAAGAATGATGGAATTGGACTAAGCTATTCTATTTGTTTATTTCCTTATTCTTTTTTGTTTCTTGTTTTAGTATCATGTTTGTTTAGTTCCATAGTAATTTATGAAATCTTAAATCAATTTTTAAATAAGGTTCGGTTTACAATTATGTTTTTTGAGAAGTTTTGCAATTTATAAATACTATTAGTCTAGTAAATTATTATTTAATGAGTTGAGTTGAGTTAAGTCTTGAAGTGTGAGTTGAGAGAAAACCTTTAAATTAAGATTTGTGAATTGTCGTAGATGAAAGATTATGATTTGATATTGTTATTGTTGAATTTAGAGTTAATCAAAGAAAAATGGCATAAATTTTAATTTTTTCTTCTTTTAATTTTTACTTTGCTTTTTTTTTTGGGGTTAAAATTCCTCTGCTTTTCCTGGCTTAAACAAGAACAAAACTTACAAGTGATGTATTTACCAGTTGTCTAGCTTAAGTTCTATTTTTTTATTTTTCTTTTTATTTGCTTGATGTTTGGTGCTAAAATTCCTTTGCTTTTCCTAGCTCAAACATGAACAATGCCATGCCAGGGCTGGCACTACAACAAAAATGGCCTTTAGCGGCATTTAAAAGTGTCAGTATAGACAATTTAACCTGACATTTTATCTATCCTCACACCTAGGGCGAGTGTTGTCCCTTCCAATGTGGGGATAGCCTCAAATCTTTAGCAACATTCAAACGTGTCAGGAAAACCATGCTGCTATAGCATTCCCTCTGCCAACAAAAACTTTTTTTTGTGATAATCGAAAGTATCCGTATAGCATTAGAACATCAGTAGCGGATCAGTAGTATATCCAATTTATGAAGGCATCTTTAGTTGTCTTAATATATGACTTTAAGGACACGTAGCCATGTGAATTTACACTGCTTTGGACGACATGCCCATTTGTCATTAGTGTTTTTCGAAGTTAAGCTATGCTGACATTTTTAATTGCCAAGAGTTTTTTCCCTGTTTTTTTTTTATATGGAAGCAACCTGCAATTAGTCCTCCCTGCTGTACATTCCATCAACCAGAATCCCAAGGGACTTGTAAAATTATCTCAAAGAGCAGAATGCATATAGCAATTTAAAAGAAGAAGTCGATACTCAAATATAATTCATTGAATTAAAAGTCGATAACAAGTACAAACATAGCAAGTACTAAAATCGCAAACAAGTGCTCAAAGCAAGTACTAAAATCCCAATAAAGTACCGAAAGATTCTCATTTACAATAACTTGAAAGACTTTCTTGTGCACAAACAAAAAGACTCTCATCCCTAACAAGTTGAAAGAAATGCTAAAAGTCAGGTAACGTAATTGTACAATATTAGCAACGATCCACGAGAGGTATAGTATATATATAGTACATTGTTTGGGCTCATCAAGATGAAACAAACAACTACCACTGCCCATGTTGATGTATGCTCAAGAGTTGTCTCCTCATTTCCACTTCCTTCAGCCATCTCTAGGTGGAGCAGTCCGGCTATGCTTTAGTAGAGGTTAGTGCCAATCCTTCAGAAGAAGAGAAAACAGCCGAGAAATTGAAGGGATGAAGAAAAGTGTATACAGTGATCTGGGGAAACAGAAATTTTTTTTCCAATTCTTGAGCATTTGAGATTGGAAAATGATAGGAAAAAAATTGCAACAATAATAATATAATAACACCCCAGGAAATAGTTTGCGTTCAAGCAATTCAACCTACTAGAAATCATGTCATGCTAGAAATATAGCCTTTGGTCTATCAAATGCGATGGAAAAAATTATAGATATTGGACATAACTATGTACTGCAATTTCCTACTTGACAAGGTGTGTGGGACATGTGTCCAAGTCTCTGCCTCAGCTGGTCCTCACTTAAGTCAGTGCTAAACAAGTCATCATTATTTTTGAAGCCAAATCAATCATTGAAGCAGTTTTGGGGAGCGTAGCATTGTACTCCCAATCACTAACTGGTGCCTGAACAGCCAACATTGTCAACAAGCTGAAACTAAAGCTCGTCGTCCAGGCAACATTACATACAGTAGTGATCACAGTACCAACACTGTCAAGTAATGCACTGAACAAAAGACAGTATGACTAAGCAGATTAATCATTCTCCTTTAAACATCAGATAATATATATTATGTTTGACTAACTACAAGGGGCATTTGTCACGACAAAAGGGACGAGTGTGGATGCAGACACAAAAGTGCACAGATTCAAGAGCTCAGAGGCATGAGAGATTCTTAAATTTCTCTCTTTTATAAAAATGATGGTAGAAGCACCAGTATGATCAGCCAGAACAGTGTTCGATACCAAGCATCCCTTAAGCTAAAGAATCATATGCTAGCAAAATTTAATCTTATTTCACACAAACATAACCATAGATGTTGTCCAAGTTCAAAGTTTTAAACTCGTACATCAGATCAAAGCACTTCTTCGAAATCAGATTAAGGGATCATGCAAAATCAGGTCAGAACCTCACCAAAGGCAACCACGACAAGGAGACAAATTAAAGTTTCGATAATTCGAACAAGAGAAGGTTGAGACATATAAAAAGTGGACGAGTTCAAATAACTCACCCTGGCCATGTTAAAAGATGGAAATCTTGAAAATGCTTTGGATAGAACATCATCATTCACCTCATTACCAAGATCACCACAGAACAAACGAGAATCATCTGCACAACACAAACAGTAATACTGAAGGCATTAATACTAGCAAAAACAAGATCAGTGAAGGAATTAAGACAGGCGAAAATTGTCATAAAAAATGATGAATGCAACCACACAAGGAGTAGAGTACATGAAACTCACTCTCTGGCCAATCTGCAAGTGTAGGATCCTCCCATGCCTGCCCTGCTGCCTTACGAGGTACTGCTTTCTTCTTAGTCTCGGCCTTGTGCTCAATCTCACTACTTGCAAGCGCAGCTTTCACACTCTCTAGCGCTTCAAGTGTTATTGTTTGTGCATCCCTCTGAAATAATTGCTGGGCCTGTCCACCAAAACTTCAGATATTAAGAACTGACTGGTTTAACTTTAAATATTGCCATCATTCCTCTTCCTCAAACTATACTTATACCTAAATTAAGATGCAAATATAAACCCCCCCTCCCAAAAAAAAAGAACTCTTGCCCACACATACAAAACCCCTGGGTCACCAAACTTCCACAATAATATCACCACTGCGACAGTCAGCCCCAAAAAAAATACTAATACACCACTGCGTCTGGATAAGCTATCCAAGATTATCTATTTGATCAACATTAACATTTTTTTCAGTATTAGATATCGCTTAACTTAAAGTAGGTTTGAATATGAAAACTCTGTATTTATAAAATCATTGCAAGTAATAAGCATGTGCCCTGTAAAATTGGCTGCAAAATTTCAGTAACTTTTAGTAGAATGTAATGTACTATAGTTCTGTATTCTCAGATAATGGAAATCCGACATTGAAAGACCAATTTTTCGATTACCTTTTTCCAATTCATGTCGTACCTTTATGAATTTCTAGTTTTCTGTTCTTGTTTCAATGCTGAAATTGAAGATAATTGGCAGATTGATGTCCCAACAATGGGCCGGTATGGTTTGTCTTCTTCATTACAAAGAATCAGTTCAAGATCCTGGGACCAAAATTTACTTTCATTTCTGGTTTGATGGGATGTTTTGCTGATCAAGTACTGCAGTAAACTGTTTTAGAGCAGCAAATTTTGACAACATGTTTCAAGTATGAAGACACATTCACTGACGAGTCTAGTATGCCTAACAAATTAATTAATTGAAGCAATCAACTTAGTAACTTGGGAAAAGAATAGTGGCTGTAGCAACTAAAATCTGTCGAATGATTAGACTCCACCTTTTGGATTGAAATGAGCACGTCTACCTCAGTGTTGTCACCGGGCAAATTTCCTTGCGTGCAAGCAGCAGCATCAGCTTCTTGTTATAAGGTTAGAACAAGATAATATAACACTTCCCAAAGTCCCAATAATTTTTCTATATATCTGGTTTAGATTTCAGGGCCTCCTAAAGCAGCATAATCTAAGGTACAGCTTCTCCCCATGCAAAGTCTGAATAAAAAAAAAAAAGAAAAAAAGAAACTGCAGTTAGGATACAGAAATGTAGTCATGCAATAGCTACTCAAGTAATGTGTTGGCCAGTAATCCAAGAACAAACATGAAGGAGAACTCCTTCATTTCATTTCATTTCATTTCTGCAGTAACTCTCAAGTCTGCTGCTCATAATTAGCTCTTATACACATTGAAAGTTTCAAAATCATTTGCTTCCGTTTCTCTTAGGCGATGGTGTATAGAAATTGAAGGACAAGACATTCTACTGTGAAGCTGTGAGAGTATACTACTTCCACACTTCAGTTCCCACTCTACTAGTTCATAAAGAAACGAAGCCCATCAGAAGCTAGCAAAATGAATACTCAGCAAGTCTGCAATTCTGCCCACACATACAAAACCCCTGGGTGCACGCGACAAGTTTCCCCAATATTTTATTTGGCCCACCTTTGCACCCTAAAATTTGTGAAATCCCCTTCACCTTCTACATTGCCCCCCTCCCTCTTTTCTAAAAACTAAAATCTCCACCACTATCATATCAACTTAAGTAAATAATCACACCTCAACAATAAAGAAGGTCAATAATTTTAGAAGAAAAACATTAACCTAAAGTTCTTCTAATGCCTAAATTCAACTTCCTAAATCAATTTAGGAAGTTCTTCCTAAATGAATTAAGCCATATATATAAATGAACAGACCGGGTATTTTACCGAAAAATTGGACTTCCTGGTTCCTCCACTCACATAGACAACAATGGTATACATATCTCGACTCCTACCAATAATTAAAAAGATCAATAGTTTCTCATCATAGCTGCTGACAAGGGAATTCAAATGTCAGGGGAAGAGGAAAAAGAGCCGAAATCATTGCCCTAAATCTCTCCAAAAATATTCCATCCAAAATTCATATAAAAAAACAACGTGGCTTAATGATTGGATATAGAAAAGTTCGTACCTGTTGATACTGAGGGAGGGAGTACACGGTAGGGATTGTAGCGGGAGCAGGATAAACGTGGGGAACCGCAGGAGGAGGAGCAGGAAATTGCAGAATTGAAGCGGCAGCGGCAGCAGCCACATAGGTTTGCGGCTGTTGTAGGTGAAACGGAGTCGGAAAGTACGTGCCGGTAGTGTAGGTGAATTGAGACGACGCCGTTGAGGATGAAGAAGAAGCTGCAGCAGCCGATGTCGACGACATTGCGAAACCGCGAGATTTGAGAAGCGGGACCAAAAATTAGGGCTTCGTTGTTTTTGGAGAATTCAAACTCGTCCTTTTCAATGTCATGTTGTTCCATTTTCTGGTTTTGACGAACCTAAACCTGATGATGAGAGGGAAAGAGTAGGGGCGACGGGACGGCAGAGGTAGGGAGCAGAGGAGAGGAAAGTGGCCGAGAGAGGCAGAGGGCAAAAATTTAGGCAACCGAGAGAAATCAATTTAGGGCAAAAATTTATCATGGAATTACATCCCTTCAATGGGAAAGCAAGGATAGTTTGATTGCGGAGAGATTCAACAGGAAAAACTTTGTGGGAAAGCAAAATTTTGGCCAAGAGTTTTGAGAGACAGTTTGCCGAGAGAAAGACTTTGTGCGAGAGATAAAGAAGAAGCAAAATTTCACTGGGAGGCAAAATGAAGTTTTGAGACTTCACTAAGTGTTTTGGCAAAGGAATCTTCCGCCAAAATCCAACGACGTCGTTTTGTGTTTTAATTTTTTTTGGTGTATCTCACATTTTCGTAAGTGTCATAATAGGGAGTCTAAAGGTACATTATTATTTTTATATCAAATAAAATAAAAAAAATTAGAGTATATATTATTGAGTTGATAACTAGTGTCATGATAGAAGTTTTATAATGGCACAAACCAGCAAGTGTCCTTATAGATATGTCAGGAAAGACCATTTTTGTTGTAGTGTGGTTATGGTCATTTGCCATTCGTTGGAAATAATCACAAATTGGCAGACTACAATGAATTTTGAAAAATGGATAGCCTAGTTGGAAATCTGTTCAAACTATTGAATATAATTCTATAATCAGATTTATAGAAGTTTCAACACACAATCCACAAACCATTGCCAAGAAAACTCTACCTCACGCAACTATCGATACTCAATTTAGTCACGCCAGATCTTTCACTTTCTAGAAAAACTTTCAATTCCTTCTAATTGTTCATTGGTTACAGAACAAAGCAACTTAATTTTGAAATTGGATACAAAGATTGATTCGATGCATAATTGTCAATCTCAATTCAAGGTTCGAAAAAAATTGAGATAGATGTTTTTCGGTAAAAAGGTATGAATCGCTCTATTGAAGAACGCTGCTTGAAGAAGTTATGAAAGAATTGAGAACTCTAAAGGTAGTGTGGTGGTGAGAGGAAGGGAGGAGAGGAAAATGCAACCACGTAAGAGACGGTAGAGAGGGTGGCTAATGTGGACATGGAAGCAGAAAACGAGGAGAAATGGTCAACAAAGCATAAATCAATTGCACTTATCAGCTATTTAGTCCGCTAAAAGGTTTTCTGTGTGATACTTCAAATCATCTAATGGCTTCGTTAGTCCGATAAAAGTTTTCACCTACTACTTCTCCCTCACCCTCTCCCCATCCCCAATTGGTAGAAAGGGCCCTCCACTTTTTTATTCACGTTATTCTTCTTATTAAACAACCATATCTCCATGACCTACCTCAACTCAACGTGCATGCATGTCGTTATTATTCTAGTACAATTATTATATGTTTTATTTTAGAGTTGCATCAGTTTCCCCACTTCTATGTTGGTACATAAATGGAAGATAGAGGTACTAAACACTCCTTAGTTACCACGAAATGCTCCGCTCAAGTAGTAGTACTATTTTGTGGGTGGAATGAACATTTGCTTACATCGATAATCTGTACTTATGATGTACGCTTTTGAAGGGGAACGAAATTTTTAAGAACATTTTAACAAGAGCTAATTCAGTAATGTAAAAAACCATTCACCGTTTGTCATGTAAGTGCTATCATTAGAAAATACCCGATTTTATCCCCAAGGAATATTAATTTTATATTTTTAGATACTCATTTCTTGGCTTTCGCTACAAGTATGTTCAGTCTGCAGTGCCGAACTTTGGAAACCTTATAAGAAATATTAAAAAAAAAAAATTCTGTCTGTCCGAAGTCTCCAAGCGTGCAAATGGTAAAGCTCAAAAGACAAGGTAGATATACTTGATACATGAATGCACCCAATAATATAACTGCATTGTTATGAAAGAAGAAGAAAGAGGACAAAAGAATTAGAGAAAGAAAGGAAAAAGAGTCAGAGGGAATGGGGAAAGAAATGAGCTGTATATTCATTCAATCGATGCTGTACAATTCCCTTTTACAGTCCTTATATGCTACTGTTGTAGCTGTGTTTTCTAACAGAATGATAACCGCCTTGCCTCTAACTATTACGGTAACTAACTAGCTGTCAAGTAACAAATCAGTTATTGATATGCCACGTCAGCTACTAAATGATACAATACATCTCTGCTTGATTATTGTGATCAATTGTTCTGATGATCGTTTTGATGATTATAACAATACCCGCCCCTTAAAGAATCCTAGTCACTAGGATTGAGCAGAAATTTTGGAAACTGTGAGTTGATGACAGTGACATCCTCCCAAGTAGCATCCTCTTTGCTCAAATTAAGCCACTTGACTAGTACCTGCACCACCTTTTGTCTTTCTCTGGTGATAGTGGGTATTTGGTTCATCCGTCGGTGTCACCGTCCCAACGAAGGGTGATTGGCCGTGTCACAAAGTTTTCTAGGCAGTCCCTTCCACTTCGGTACTTAGGCTTTCCTTTGTATTTTGGAAGGTGTAACACATCATATTTCGGGGAAGTGAGCCAATCTATTCTGGGTAGAGTGTTGTCTTGGAAATCAAAGTTTCTCTCTTCGTGTGGGGAGATAATTCTGATTAAACACGTTCTTTCGTCTATTCCAGTGCGCTTTATTATCAGCTGATGTGTTACCTAGCTTTGTGTTTAAAATTATAGAAAAAGTTTGCTCAAACTTCTTGTAGGGGTCAATGGCTGAGGAATCGAAGCTTCATTGGATTTGTTGATCTCAGTTGTGTTATTCGGTTGAGGAGGGAGGAGTGGGTTTTCAGAGGCTTAGGGACGTATACAGGGATTTCTCTTGTAAATTATGGTGGAGTTTTTGGACAGGTTCTTCTCTTTGGGCGTCTTATATGCGAGCAGAATATTGTAGGGATGTTCATCCTTGTCAAGTGAACTTGAGCCTGTATGCTACGGCAATTTGGAGACAAATTTGGAATGTTAGCCGGTAAGTGGAGCTGTCGGTGTTACTGCAGGTCCATGAGGGGTCTTGTCATTTCTGGTATGACAACTGGTTGGGTAGTGGTGCTTTATTTCTCAGAGCACCAGTTATTCCGAATCTTTGCTTTAGGGATTTTATCACAAGTGAGAAGTGGGATGTACAGTTGCTATCTCAAGCTCTGCGGAAGGATATTATTCCTTCCATCTTACAACAACTGGTTCCTGAAGGAGGACGTGTAGAAGAGGTCATTTGGATGCCAACATCTGAAAAATTCTCGCTATCATCGGCTTTTCGTGAAGTACGGTCAAGCCCACAATACTTCCGCTGTTCTTTCATAGGTATGGAATCCTCAAATTCCACTCAAAGTGTCCTTTTTTATTTACGGATATTGATGGGGAGGTTGCCTGTGGCAGATACTCTATGTAAGCTTGGCTTTCAATTGCCTTGGAAATGTTTTTGCTGTCTAAATGGGTCTTGTGTATCTATTGAGCATGTATTTTCTATGGGGCATATTGTGATGGAGGTCTTGAGTTATTTTGGAGGTATGTGTGGCGTAACTTGTACAGGTTCTCTATTGTGAGCTCGCACAGATGCTTGGTGGTTTTCTTCACAAAAATCCGAAAAAAAGGCGGTTTATTTTTACAGTTCTTCCAAGTTTCATCTACTAGTATGTTTGGAAGGCTAGGAATAAAGCGGTACTTGAAGGGGTACAGATGCATTCTGCAGCTATTTGTCAAGCCATCTTTATGGAAGTTAAAGCGATTTCTGAGATTCATTTTAAGGAAAAAATTGGGGTACAAACGTTTCATTAGTTATACGATTGGTCTTCTCAACCAGCACATGTAGTTGGCTTCAAATTTGTTCATTTTCATTGGAAGGCGAAGAAGGCTGGGGTATTGACGCTTAATACGAATAGGTGTTCTAAGGGCAACTCAGGAGCAGGAGTAAGTGGTGTTGGTGGGATCCTACGTGACTCATCTGGGCTCCTTCTAGTTGCTTTTTCGACTTTCTTTGGGAAAACCTCTAGCTTACGTGCAAGAGACCTTGGCCCTTTTGATTGGTCTTCGAGTGTGTGTCCAGAGGGGGTTTGACAATATATGTGTTCAGTCAGATTCGTTGGTCTTAGTTGGGATTCTCCGGCGGCGCTTTCAATGTCTTTGGCATATTCAAACGGAGGTTTGGCAGGTTTGGCAATTGGTGGGGGATTCTTCTTGTTTTTCCCATTGTTATAAGGAGGGAGTTTTTGGCTAAAATAATCTACTTTTCAAAAAATAATGCCAAAGTAATGCTCTGTTAGTTTTTATTCCCTTATTAATCTAGTTATTGCCATGTAGACTCCCCATCAAAGGAAAAAAATAACTTGTAAATCTTTTGTTTATATATGACAGAGTTTTTCTTTATTTAGTGCCTTAAGGACATTCCGTAAACAAATTAAAAAAGGAAAGTGGATCCATAATTAGTGTTTTAAAATTGTTGATCAGCCTCCAAATTGCAATGATTTTGCCGAAGAACTTTTTTTTTTCTGCCATTATTCCTCCCTAGCTTTGTTCTTGATTATTATATCACAAGTTCCTTTCTTTTTTTCTTATTACTTGCAATTTTATATATGGTAGTCTCCTAACTTTGTAAATTTTAAGAAGTTTGCAAAAACTCAAATTGTTTGAAGTACGAGTAAACATTTCAAGATAAATAATAGTCATAGTTTACGTAAATTATAAAAATTCCACTATAAGGGGAAAGAAAATTTGAAAAAAATTCTCTTGCATTTTTTGACTTATCAAAAGAGAATACATTCCAAAAAAATAGGAGAGAGAAAATATAACTAGGTCAGTGTTAGTTTCAAAATTAACACGCTATATGAGCCAATCAAATGTGTGAAACACTAATTAACTCAATAATAGATAGAGAAATATTTGTATTTATCTTTAAAATTGTACATAAGTAGCAAAATTTGAACTATTGAAAAGTTATTAAAAATCTATTGATGTGGATTGTACCTCTTAATATAAGATGGAAATGTGAATACTTTTGATACTCAAAGTCCGCATGGCAACAAGTAGGTTAACAAGGGAATATATTTTGAAAGTGCATTAGTTTGGGAATAGTTTTAAAGAATGAGGTTATTGTAGAAATAAACTCTACAAGGAGACCAATAAAGTTGCAGACACATTGTCTAATGTGGGAGTTGCCCATCCCGAACAGCATATTAGGATTTATGAACATATACGTATGCTACCAACTTTGGCTTCAAGGGAAACTCGACTCGATGACCAGGAATGCCTTTGATTAGGAAGCTGAAGATTGTCTATGTTATGATTTTGGATCATTATCATGTCGATACTTGAGATAAGGCCTCGTCCCCTCGTGTAACTCAAGTTTTTAATAATAAATAAAATATGGGCTGGCATCCATCCCTGTGTATGGGGTTAGCCAAAAAAAAAAATCTTAGTTTTTCAATTATATCTAATAATTTTACTAGAAAATCCATCATAGATTTTATTTTCACTTGGAAAAAGACATATCTCAACCCCAACTGATAAATGAGCTTGCGAAGGCAGGGGGGTAGGAAAGTAGATGCATAGTACAATAATCGAAATGATCAAGATCTAAAAATTCAATTTATGGTGTATTCTAAAGCCCCTTTTAAAATTTTAGTAGCTTTTGCAAATTAGATTTGCTTCTCATATGCGTACTTGATGTGTGCACATATATTTTCTTCTCAACAACATTATTTTGAACTATACAAAAAAGTACAATTTTATAATTTAAGGGTAATCACAACGCCTTTGGTAAAACATGATAATATTAACAATTGTTATAAAGTTCAATCCAAATTTAATCAATAAAAGCTCAAAAAAGGTTCTAATAGTTTTAGGTCAAAGAGTTCAATTTGAATAATGTTTGCAACCAAAATTGGTTAAAGAAATTGAAAAGCATGCATAAATTATACTATGAGGTAGATAATCAAAATTTCACAACTAATTTTAATAGCTACAAATATATTATATTTGGATTATTATACTCACGTGATTATGTTGTGAGTTAGATAATAAAAACTTCACAACAAATTTTAGTAGCTACAAAAATATTATATTTGGGTTATCATGCTCACGTGCAAAGCACGTGCAGTATTTTCCTTTATGCACGTGAATATATTTTTCCAAGAAAAAAAAACCTTTAATATATTAAATTTTTGTGTAAAACTGTGATTATTGGCATAATAGAAATTAAGATCCTATATAATGAACAAAATTAAGCAATTGGTAATTGTACAAAATGTTTATTGTATACAAAAACAATTAAAATTTTATTATGCATTTTACAGTTATAAAAACTCTGAAGTTGGAAGATTATCATATTTAAACTAAGTTCTTGGTATAATATTGACTAAGAAACCATATAATAAACAAAATTAAGCAATTGCTAGTTGTAAAAAATGTTTATTTTATACAAAGCAATTAGAAGTTTATTGAACTCTAAAGATGGAAGATTATTATATCTAAACTAGGTTGTTGCATATTTTACTTGGATTGTGACAATAAGAAGAGGAAATTTTCTATGTTCTATCAAACCAGTGTATACAACAAAACCTGACCAAAATACATACTAAAACATTATGATTTGGATACAACAAATTTTTATCAATTTCAGTAGTTATGAACCTTTTTTGTTATATTTTTTATAATTATCGATAATTTTTTTGAAGTTTTCTTAGTCAGTATGACATAATATAGTGAATTTAATCATCAATTTAACCTTTTGTTTTCTCATTAATTGTTTATAACCTTTTGTCTTCTGATTAATTGCGATTTTCTTCTTAACCAATATGTATATAAAGTAGTTAGCTTTAATTATCATGCATAAGAATATCATAATTGAAGATAATTTTAACACATACAATAATTGGAGATGAGGAAAATGATTTGTGAATATAGTTGTAAGTGGGTAGTTTTAATTTTAATTACCAACATTTTTTAGATGTAATTTATTAAAACTTTTCATTTTTCTTATTAGTGTCATGATTAAAATGCAATAATTCTAATTAAAAGACATGAGCATAATTTAGGCATAACAAAAACTAAGATCAAAATATGCTTACACTTACACTCTCTATTGCTTTTTATATAGTGATGATTAAATATCCACTTTAAATAAAATCACAGGAAATTATATGGATATTTTAAAATATTAGAGAGTCGTGTAATAATGTGCAAACACTTCAAAGTCACGGGAGGTTACTAGTGATTTATTCTTTTTCTTTTTTTTTTTGCTTGCATTTTGCGGTTGACTTTGCAATGCAGTTGATGCAAGTTACATCAATAGAAAGGAGCTGAGCTTTCCTGTTTGCGTCTATTTTTCTTTTTGTAAAATTATTTAAAGAAAGTGATTTGTCAAATATTTTAAAAGGAAAATTCGTTCTTTAAAGGCTTTGAGAACTGCTGCACAAATTGATTATCAAATTTAGAATAACTTAAGACTAATCTTTAAAACGTATTGCCCTTTGACAGATGCAAAGGCATTGGCTTCCCAAGAACTTTTAGTCGAATTTATAAGATCTTGAGTTTTTTTTTTCCGTTAGTAAGATCTTGAGTGAGCCAATTTATTGCTAATTGGTTTTCAAGATGACTATCAAAATTCATTATGGTGGTATTCGAGTTGGATTTCAACTTTTATTCATGAACATGTTTTTATTGTTACATTCTTCACTCGGTTTTTTCCCTATAGGAAATTCACCTAAATCAATAGATGACAAGCAAAAGTTTTCACAAACTTGCTCAAACTTTTTCAGTCCGCACGAAATTGACATGAATAAGCAAGGGCAGTGCTTAAGATTCTTGCCCTCTATAAGAAAGTGAATATCGAATTAGGTAATACACATAGTCGAACATCCGATATGATGTTTCCATGAGCACAAGGGCCACCAGACCATAGATAAAGAAGAACACCACAAGGGGTCTGAAGTCAGTGATCACAACTTTCTGTACTATTAATGCTTGGCAACATGCTACGATTGTGAAGACCGCGGAGTAGAAGATGGCAATCATGTCCATCACATAGTAGCAGGGCAGGGAAACATAAAAATCCTCAGTTTCAAATCGCAAAAAGAAAATCACAAGCAGAGTCCCCATGGTGAACAGAGAGGAGAACAGCCCTCCTGCTAAGTAGAACATCAACAAGCCGAATTCCCAGCGCCGGTTCTTGAGAAAAATGGGCTCTCCAGTCATTTGATCGAAACCTCCAGGTACAGTAAAAATTGCAGCAAAGTTTATGGTACCAATGAGGGCAGACACAATCAACACAGTGTTGGCCAATTCTCTCACAGTTCTCTCAGCCTTTTCGCGTAGGCTTGCATGTTTCGTCTCGAATACTTGTTTTGCTGTCTTCCCATCAGAATTTTGTAGTTGCCAAAGATATGGATAAGAGTCATATTGAACCCGCTATGGAGCCAAAGATCAATCATAAGTTGCAAATAGTCCGGAAAAGTTATACAACAAGCAATGCAATACTGGTATTAATTTAATTTGGTACCTTAAACCAGAGAACTTCCCACATCATTTGCGGAACAACACCAGGGGGTGTGCTGTGAAGGGATTCCAGGTGTGCTGCGAGATGTATAATGCTATTTCCATCGTGATCAATAGCACTTAGCATCCTGTCCATGTTAGTACCATTAGTCATCAAGTAGTCATACAAGAACCATTTTTTCTCCTCCACTGCAATTTGCAGTATATTCCTTCCTGTTCCATCGAAGGTATACGCAGCTTCAGGGTAGACACTGAGGATTTCCTGAACTAACTCAATGATGCCCAGCCTCGTTGCTTGTATTAGTGGATCTGGCAACCTATTTTTCTTTTCTGATGATATCCCGAACTGGCTGCCTTCAAGATCTTTGTCCTCTGTATGCACATAGTGGCTCCAATCTTCTCTTCTGATTAACCTTTCTGCAAGCATTACTGCAGCTGCATGGCTTTGCCTTGCATCATCAATTTCTTTAAGCCAAGGAAAACCTAGAGGGCAAATACATTAAATTGGATAAACCATTAATGAGTAACTCCAATGTGGGCGGATTTCGTCAGAGAGATGCAGAAATAGTACTTCAAGACCCATTACGTGTCCTAGGCTTTTTGTTCTTCTTAGCAACTGTTCTTTTGGCACAAATCTTCTGGGTTTTTTCAAAAAGAAATTGGCCGAAATGAATTTCTAGACTTGCGATTGCTTATTTATATTTATTCTACGACATGCCGATGAATAAAAGATATGTGAAGTAAAAGGAAATTGAACAGAGCTTGCAGGCCAAGCTTCATAGCACTTGAAAACAAAATTCTTACTTGTTTAGGCATGAAAAAGAAACTAATTTAGTCAAAGGAAATAAGACGTTCTTGTAACTACTAAGGTAGGCTACACAAGACTATGCTTCAACTCTCAAAAGAAGAATTTGGGAAAACAAAATTTTGTCAACATATTCTATCTTCACTAGCATGAGTGCATATGAAGTAGATACAAGATGATGCTTTACCCAAGATATAATTGGCAGAAGAAGATCTGTTCAATTTATGAATGAAAGCTGAATTGCTTGGTTCTTCTGCACTATTCACAGGTGGCAATTCCTTGTACAAGACCGGAATACCTGCCAGCAACACAACGAACTGATAGTATGACTCTTTCAAAATTTTGAGGGCATTTAAAGCCTGCTTCCTCGAAAAAACCAGCAAGCAGATAAATTGGTAGTTCAAATTGCTTCTCCATAGATCCCAAAATCATTAAACACTAAATTAGATGATTTTTAACAAGGTTTCCCAATGTCAGGGATAAGATCTTCATTGACTTCAAAACCACATCACATTCAGCCTATGATTATTGGCAATTTGCCTACTGAAGTACTTAAAAGATATTCGAATGTCTCCTAAGACTGGGAAAAGTCTTATGTTGCAACTTGCATGTGGGTAATGATACAGCACTTACAAGAATAGATTACAGTTCGGAGTATATGCAGAGGAATGAGGGACTTCCTCCCAAGATCTTTGAGAGTGTAGGCAGAACCACTCCTGAAGGACTCTGGTTTTGCAGCCAAAAGATGTAAAGCAGTTTTTCCTTTTTCATTACGTTTGCCAGCAAGATCAGGATACGACTCCAATATGCCAATTGCCAAACCTGTTTGATACAATAGAGCGAAACATGTAGGAAGCAGTAAACTTGAAAAGGACTAGCATTTAATGCAACAACATCCCCCATCATATTCCACCAGCATAGACCTCGACAAAAGATAAGATAGCATAATCTGATAAACTGAACGAACATAGAGTTCAAATTCAGCAACAAACTTGACAGCTTTTGCAGAGACAACCAAA